>NC_062190.1:3365858-3473569 GCF_912470025.1 Vespa velutina
TAAGATTCATATACATGTATACATATATACATGCATACACACACACACGTCAAATAAAATTATATTTTAATACTTTCTTTGATTCTATATATATATACATAAGTTATTATTTATTATGTATATAATATATTAATTTATAATATATTATATAAAATAATATATTATATATATATATATATATATATAATTTTATTATAAAAATCTATGGTATCTATAATAATGTATATATAAATACAGATCAAATGAAATTATACTTTAACAGTTTCCCTGAAGTGAATTTTAATCAAAGAACAAATGAAGAACTGACAGAAACCTCCTTCAATAAATATATCACTTGATTCATTCATGAGTAAGAGTAAATCTAAGTTTTTCATGCGAAAGAAGATTTTTGGGGAAAGTTGTCTCGCTGGGCATAATGCTTATTATTTCTTCGAATGATAATTCTCTCTTCCGACTTTCTTTCGCCTCGGTGCCTATGATAACGCATTAAATATTTGCGAATAGGGGGATGACGAGTCGTCGTAGAAACACGCTCCTCAATCGTTTAATATTCATAAGTACTAAAAATACATTGGGATGAATTACATGGAAATTAGTGCTAAAACCGTACTGACGCCGTAAGTCTGACTTGCCGTACGAAAGTCGAGGTGATACGTCGTTCAAGTGATTTTCCTGAATTTTAATTCGCTCATTTAGGCATACTACACAACATACGTGGCATACGATAAATCGTTTAAAAATTAAACGAATTTAAATAGACATGAGTGAAACCGAAAGAAAAGGAAAATTAATTTCATGAATAATTAATTTCGTGTTCCGAATACATTTATATATATATATATATAAATGTATTAAAATTAAACAAACAAAAATAACCAGTATGTATCCATTTCAGTTCCTTACTAAAAAAATATATTATTATATTAAAGAATAAAAAAGTATATGTTCTTATATATATTTCATATATATTTTATAAATATATATATATATATATATACATATTTTTTTCTTTTTATTTCTAAATTAAAAAATTCAGAATAGTAGAAATAAATTTTTTTTGTTATACAAATAAAAATAAAATCTTTTTCATAAACTTTTTTAATAAAATCTTTTGCTTCGAAATTAATAAAAAAAAAAAAGAAAAAAGAAAAGAAATATATTACTTATAATACAAACGAAAGTGAAATATAACTATTATATTACTGTGGCATTATTGCAATACTATAGTACATTAACGTAAAAGCACGCGCGATCAAAGTTTTCTATATAATGTAACGTAGCATTCCAATTCGATATATAAAATACGTAAAGATTCTCTTTACGCCGATACGAGGTCTTTCTCTACTATCTGTTTCTTCGAAACTCCATAAAAAAACGTTTGCATTTTTATACGTTGACTCATAAGAATCGTAATGACTTTTTAGATATGTCACGGAAATGTTTTATTTAGAATCGTAAAGAAAAAGATATCACACGTGGAATATAAATTTTTCGTGGCATTCATTGGTAATAATTGAGTAGTTCGATGCGTCGGCTTCTTATTCGGTCAATGCGGAAGTTATTCGATCGTTTCGTTCAATTAATGTATTTTTTAAAATAAATTTTTGTATTCGAAAATTTTTCAATTTTTTTTTTTTATTCTTCCTTCTATTTTTCTTTAAAATTGTCGTGAAAGATTATTCTTATTATTATTATTATGTTTTTTTCTTTTTTCTTCTACCTTCTTCTATAGTGAATTCGAGTCGAACGAGTCAACTGGACGAACACTATAAAAGGAAATAAAAATAAATAAATAAAACTAAGGAAACATAGTGTCTCACGACGAAGGCCACGGTGATCGCTATAATTGAAAGTTTCTCATCGAGACACCTTATTCTTCTTATTTCTCTTTCTGCATTAATTGTCAACCTTTGAAATGTTATCAATAATTATTTAATGAAAGAACGAAGAATTATCAATAAGACTTTGATCTTAGAAAATTGTTATTCGATTTGGCCTATTCCAGTTACTATTCTCGTGATCTTACAGAAACTTCCTTTGCGAGAAATTGAATGGCTTACTGATGAATAACAATGTAAGTAATTGCAAAGTCATTCGTAACGAGGATAGGATCCAATCGTTACCGCATATAAAAATAGGATATCTATATTTCTCATTCAAATGTTCTAATTCTATTACGTGTGAACATTTCTAATAATTTAATTATACTGAAAATCTTTCCTAATTTTAATTAAAGTTTACCAATACGTAGAGAGAGAAAAATTATTTAAAGAAAACAAATATTAAAAAAGAAAAAGAAAAAGAAAGCAAATGGAAAAAGATATTCTTTATATAAAAGGACAAAAAGAAAAGGATAAAAACGATTTATTTCAATCGAGTTATAAGCAATAATCGAAATAATACTCAGTAGTACCAGAAAAAAAGATTATGAAAAATAGTAAAAATAATATCCAGGTGAGTATGTACATATTAATACATATCAAAAAAGAAAGGAAAATATAGAAGTACAAGCGGAGAAACATATCTGTGTGTGTGTGTGTGTGTGTGTGTGTGTGTATACGTAGGAAGTGTTTCACGTAACTTATCTATTTTCGGTATGTGGCAGTATTATTCTGAGGCCAATCGTGTCAACACACGGTGAGCTAATATTTTAGCTATTTCTTTAATCTCCTCTCGCATATCTCTTCAATTTCAATGTTATGGCGTCCGTATATTAACGCGTGATCGCAATCGGCTTTGATTTTCTTATGATTATGCGAAATATATATATATATATATATATTTATACATACATACATACACGTGTGCGCGCACACACACACATACACATATATGCATATAAACATACGAATATATATACATGTCTACGTAGGAAGAACGTAATCATGGACGCGATAGTAATACGTAATGCCTTTTCAGAGAGGAAGAGTGAGACACCATCGAAATGACAAAATGAACAGGCGTAACAACGTGTAAAGATGAAAGACAAACTAATTCCGGAAAGAAAAAAAAAAAAAATATCGAAGGAAGAGAATTCAGGCAAGAAAATAACGATCGAACAGAAACTTATTCTTCCTTATTATGAGATATTGTATAATGACAATTAATTTCAAGATAAATGTATTTCAATGTTTAATAATAGTTATTATAAATATCAATAAAATTACATTCAAAATTTCGAAAAAAGATAAGATATTCAATAATTCGTATTTTGTACTTACAGATAAATTAATTCGTATCAAATGAATTTTTATCGTAGATAATCGTAGAAATAAATTTAAATCGAAATATCGATGACATTAAATTCCAGAAAATTTTAATCAAAATATATTAACTTTTTGTAAAATATTTTTAAATAACGTTTATATTTTTTAGAGAAAACAGAAAACAAAGAAAACAAAGTAATATGCAATGAATCATGCCACAATATAGACAATCTAATCGTCTATCTCTTTTTATATCTATACGATTTATCCGCACTTAATTAAAATTAATTTTGACAATGAGTCGAACTTATTTGCTTTTTTTTTTCTATGTACAATGAATTTCAATGTATTACGAACGTATTTCAACGTATACGAACGTAGAACGTGATCGAATTTATTTTCATGTTGATTGTAGTTATCGAAAGGACACGAGGCATAGAAGTTGGATCGTGAGGATAAAGGAAAATGTTTGATATGTAGGTGTAATCGAGGGATGTTGGTAAATCGTCCAATAACCCGAGGACATCGTTCGAACAGCTGCTTCTACAAACGAGTCGACGAGTCGACGTGCTGATCACGGTCGACAAACTCTCTTCGATAGAAACCAAGAGAGAATGAAACAGAGAGAGAAAGAGAGAGAGAAAGAGAGAGAGAGAGAGAGAGAGAGAGCGAAAGAGCGAGAGAGAGAGAGAGAGAGAGCGAGAGAGCGAGAGAGTGAGAAAGAGAGAAAGCAAGAGAGAGAGTTAAGTACCTGGACAGTGAGATTTGTGTTCACGCATCTACTATGCAAGGATAATTAATCAATACGAGAGTCACTCAATTGATTTGATTGATTGTTCCTCACTTTTAAGGTCAATATAACAACAAATAAAAAATTTATAAAGATTTTGTTACCCCTCTTTTCTTTTTTTTTCTTTTCTTTTATTTTTGTGGTTTATTGTTTTTATTTTAATAAATATTTATATTCATTTCACAGACAATTTGATATAAACGCGCACGATTGAATAATATTGAAGTGTGTCAAAAGTAGTATTAAATTTCAAGAAAATTAACATAAATTTGACATTTTTAGAGGCTATAACTAAATGTTGTTTTGTTGAAAATTGTTTTGTAAACTAATAGATAATATTTATATATAATATTATTTGCTATATATATATATATATATAAACGTTGAGAAGAAATAATTGTTAAAATATATTTGATATATTTAAATGTTATAATTATAATAATATATATTATAATAATATAATTATAATAATACCGTGATTCAATCATTCGAAACGGCTGATTTATTTTCTTCGGAATATTTATTAAACGTTAAATATGTCGGTACGGACTAATGTTTGTATCACTTTTATCGAAATTAATTTATATATCAAAGAACTCAAAATACAATAAAAGGAAGGAACAACACAAGGACAAAATCACGATTCCAATATGAGAAATATCTACCTAATTTCAAATAATTCTCGAGATGAGATTCTAATTCGAACTCTAGTGAACGAGAGAGTGAATTTAGTGCGAGTTAGTAAAAGAGAGAGAGAGAGAAGGAAGGAGAGAGGGAGAGAAAAAGAGACAGAGAGATGGTGACAGAGAGAGAGAGAGAGAGAGAGAGAGAGAGAGAGAGAGAGAAAGAGAAAGAGAGAGAGAAAGAAAGAGAGAGGATATATGGACATCGAGTGGACTTTATCATCACCACGAGTGTTATCGGCGAATTAGCGTACCGTTAAACGATGAGAATCGTGTGCGCATCTTCGCATCTTTCGAAAGGCTTACGTAAATTAATTTTAATTAATTACTTGCTGTTATTTGATATAAAAAATCTACATTTTTCAAAGTCTAGTATAGTAAAAAAATCACTATAGAAGATCGGCAAATAATAATGTGAATAAAATGAAATATTACTCATAAATAATAATAATAATAATAACAATAACAATAATAATAATAATAATAATAATAATAATGATAATAATAAAATAATGATAATAATAGTTACAATAACAATAACAATAACAATAACAATAACAATAATAATAATAATAATAATAATAATAATAATAATAATAATAATAATAACAATAATAATAATAATAATAATAATAATAATAATAATAATAATAATAATAATAATAATAATAATAATAATAATGATTAAGCGAATAAGAGTAAAATATTATTTATATTAAATATATTTATTTATTGGAAATTCTTTTAATTTGACATTGCAAAAGATATAAAATAATTATTAATGGATTGCAAATAAACAAATAAAATATTAAATTACAAAAAAGAAGTAGTTTTCTTTTTCTTTTTTTTCTTTTTGTATTTTTTCTTTTTCTTTTTCTTTTTTTTTTTTTGATCAGATATTTTTATTTTTATCGAAAAGGATCGCAAATGTTTTTATGATTTTCAATTAATTCAGTTATTTAAAAAATTAACAATCTCGGACTCGTTAATTTATTAAATAAAAATGAAATATGATTACTTGTGTGTTCACGATATATATATATATATATGTACATATATTGACGTTATATCGTTTTCTAATCGTGAAAAAAATAAAAGAGAAACAGAAAAAGAAAAAACAAAAAAACGGCAAAGGAATAGAAATATTCATAAATATTATCGAGCAAATCGAATTGCAAAAGAAGTACTTTTAATCAGGAAGGTGTCCATGTAACGAATTACATACGCTAATAGATACTAATTTAGTAACAGCCTTGTTTTCCAAAATGAACGTTTCCTACAATTTTGATTAATATCGCGCAGATTAACGTTTCGGTCCTCGCACAGATGTTGCCGTAACCTTTCTCGTAATAAACGTCATCGGTTCATGTTCACCAAGTAGATACCGACAATTTATTGTAAAACGAACGCGTACGTACGTAAGAAAAATGAGTATTGCAATCAATTCATTGCTCTTTTTATAAGGATTCCTGAGCATGATCGAATTGATCGAATTGCTGAAATTTTTATCGTCTTATTAAAAATCGAAAATATCGAATATTCAATATGCGAATTTTGTTGTATTGTGAATATTAAAATGAATAAAAAAAGAAAAAAAGAAAAATTATTTATATTCGATTTAAATTATAAATTAATGTCGACAAAAAATAAAATTACATGTGCACGATTTCGAAAAGATATTTCTCCTATAATAGTTTTTTTAGGATGCTCAACTTAAAATAATTCTAATCTCCAATTTTAGTTTCTATCTCCATAATCTTATCTCCATAATTAGTTCCTTAAAATCTATGAAGAATGAGAAAAATAGAAAAAAAGTGAATTGAATGTCTATCGAAAATTACTAGAAAATAGTATATTAACATTACGTTCGATATTATTAGAATTATATTTAAACGAAAAAAAAAATCTTGAAAAACTTCGATTCATGTATATTATGTCACATTAAAATAAATATGCTTATATATTAATATAAATAATATGAACAATAAATTTCGAATTTTTTCATAAATACTTATATATAAAAAATATAAATATATTGACTTAGATTATTTTTATAATCTCAATAATAAAAAGTAAAAGACATGATGTTATAATATACTGATATTTTTACATTCGCTGATAATGAGTGATTTTTATACAAATCGATCGTCGAAGACGATATGAAAAATATTCGATCGATGAGATAATTTCCTTTTTTCTTCCCCCATATCCATATGATCCAAAGCACAGAAGTGACTTAATTTAATCGGCCATTTAATCGGAGTCGCCACGGGTCGGTGGTCACTTCCGCTTCAACTGGGTCAACCTTCCACCACCGTGTTCTCATCCTTTGAACGTTCCGTTGGTAGGAATTCTCGAAGGGAAACTCCTTATCTCGAAAGCTTCGAGCATGATTTTGACGCTAGAGAGAATAGGTATCACGCATTTAGGATAATTTTTATTCAAATGGATATAAGTTCATATATCACGAATTAAAATAACTTATCCCAAGGAATAAATACCAAATTTTTTTGAATAATCGAAACAACGAAAACGATCGAAGAAGAAGAGGAAGAATAAGGAAAAGAAGAATAAAAAAATGAAGAAAAAAAGGGCTTCTAAAAACTATAAAAAGTTAATCTAACGTATATTCCAAACTTATCATTCCGTTACCCTTCGTACCTTAAAGTAACGTTGAAATGAATATCATGGGACTATGATGGTGATCTGTCGACGATGCGATTCTAAATTTGTCGTCACTCAATGAAAATCTCGAAAGAGTAGGCGTCATATAGAAAGAGAGAAAGAGAGAAAGAGAGAGAGAGAGAGAGAGAGAGAGAGAGACCTATATGCCTACGTATGAAGTAGGCACAATAAGAGTATATGTATATGTGTGTGTGTGTGTGTGTGAGAGAGAGAGAGAGAGAGAGAGAGAGAGAAAGAAAAAGAATAGAGATAAAAGGTAAGGTAAGGTCTGAAAGTAACGTTTTCTAGGGTCAAGGGAGGTCCTAGAGGGAATGACAGAGGGAATAGTCGAACCATGTATCGAAAGATAGACGTTCTAAAGAGAAAGAAAGAGAGAGAGAGAGAGACAGAGAGAGAAAGAGAGAGTGAGAAAGTGAGAGTGAGAGAGAGAGAAAGAGAGGTGTCGCGTCAACGCCGGGCTATAAAAGCTCTCTCGCAGTGCCGTCGACGTTACACGTCGTTAGTACTCCGAACGGTGAGGAACTCCGGCGACGTGCCACCTGTTAAAGCTGCCCTGTTATAGTCTTTGACCAAGTAAAGAGAAAAAAAAAGATAAAGAAAAGAATATAGAGGCACCCTCTTTTTTTTCTCTCTTTTTCTCTCTTAATCTCTCTTTTTGTCTATCTATATATCTATCTATTCATCTATTCATCCGTCTATCTGTCTATATATCCGTCTTTATCTTTTACTACTTTCGGTGATCCGTTCCTCTTATCTCGTTTCGAACTCTTCAGTTCGAAGTGGAGAACGCGACCTTGAAGGACGACGTATCGATCGAAGGATAAAAAGAAGAGGAGAAGGAGATAAGTATTGACTGACAAAAGGGGATAGAAGGAATCTTTGATAGATTCTACGTGGAAAGTTGACATTCTTCTTTCCTTCATTCTAATCTGAAAGCTGTTACTTCGAAGGAGAGCTTCTTCGCTAAGAAAAGGGGAATTGAAAATTCTTCGAAAAGTAAGTAAAGTGTGTGTATGTATATATGTATGTTTTTTTATTTCTTTCTTCTTTTTTTTTTTTTTTTTTTTATCTATTCTATATCCCTTTTTTTTAAGTTTCTTACCATCTATTTCTATCTATTTCTTTTATGAAAATTAGACTTATACTAACGATCTCCAACCAAGAATTAAGATTTTGAAGATTAAATATATAAATAGTTCGAAGGTACTTCTTGATAATCGAAAGAATTATCTATCAACGCCATCATCATCGGTTTAAATTATATCAGCAAGATTTATCAATCATAGATTCACGTGCGATCTTCGAAGATTATTCTCTTTAGACAAACTCAAATTCTCGTGTTATATTAGCGATGATTCATGAAACTTCTAATTTTGTTGTATTCCCTGGAATTCTTGAAATAATTACTCTACGAGATAACGCGGAAAAATCTCGTGTCTCATTATCATTATATTCGAGACGATCCCCTTTCGATTATTTAAAGATAGGAAATAGTAATTAATGATAATGTCGTTTTTATTAGTTCGACGTAACGCTTACGTGTATACCAAAATTAGAATTTAAACATTTATATTTTTCTTAAAGTTTTAAGATAGATCTAGTTAAAAAAAGAAAATTATGAAGTGAAACTTTTATATAATACGTATGTAAGATGGATTAACATTTGATAAATTATTCATTTTTCTTATTTCACATGTTTTTACGAGTTATTTTATAAATATAATCTATACGTCGTCTATCGTTCATGTTTATACATATGTTCATACTCTTATATGGCGGTATTAATAACGGTAACGTTCACCCCCAAAGCATAGTGAATTCTATCAGTAGCCCGCAGGCTTCTTTACCGAGAATGCACGTTAAAATGATATCGTTTAACTTCTCAACCCGTGCTTAAAGCCGAGATGATTGTTCACTAACATAAATTTTCAATAAAACAATCCAATATTAATCATTTTCTCTTTTCCATTTATTTCCATTCTCAGCTCGTTATTATTTTATCGTAAAATTAGAATCATTGTAATAAAATTTGAATGGATATTCAAATTTAAAATAAAAAATAGCTTAATAGAAAAATGTAGGAAAATCATCTTCAAAATCTTATGAACGAAGAAAAAAATGAAAGAAAAAGAAAAATAAAGAGAGAGAGAGAGAGAGAGAGAGAGAGAGAGAGAGAGAAAGAAAGAGGAAATCAAAGCATTGAACATTTACCACGAATGTCTTGAACCGATTGGATTCAGATCTATGGGGTTTTTCTATCCGAGGATATGGCTCCCTATGGAGTATTATATATATTGGCTCTCTCTCTCTTTCTTTCTCTCTCTCTCTCTCTCTCTCTCTCTCTCTCTCTCTCTCTCTCCCTTTTTCAATCGTTTATAAATTGCGTTGTGATCTATCCCACGTTCACCGTTACGTCCTGTTTCATACGGGGATGTCTCACAACAACTTTTACGTGAATTGATTATTTTACGTTCATGTTGGTATGTATCTGTGTAGATGTATACAAACGTACATTTTCGTAGAACCTAAATCATTGTTAAGACTCGCTATTCGTATTCAAACGACTATCCTAAATCTTTTTCGATTCTACCAAATAGTACAAGTCATTATACAAAAAACGATATAATATACCCCATAAGTTGTTTTCATTATCAGCTACGAGTATCTTGAAATTATTTTTCTCTAGCAAAGAACGAATAAGCTGTTTTCGAGATCTGTTAAACGTCATACATTTTTAATTATATTTGTTAAAAATATAGATATAAAATATACGATATGAAATATTTTATAGATTATTCTGTGTTAAAATTTATCCCTTTCTTTTCTAATTCACATATATGTATGTATGTATGTATATCATAGATATATATATATATATATGTATGTATATCATAGATATATATATATATATATATATATATATATATATATATCGTGACATTTGTAATATTAAAAATAACAATAATACTTGTACTCGATTTCGAATTAATAGTTTCAGATTAGACAATATTTCATATCTTTAAAAAAATACTGATACTTATACGATAAAAAAAGCATTATGAAATATTTTATAAGTACACTATTTCGTATATAGATTTATCGTGTCTGAGTCATACATATATATGCAATGTTAAAAATTACATTTTTATTTTATGCCAAATACATGACTTGTAAATGATAATTTCAGATTAGACAATGTTTCGTATTTTTTATATTTCTTATCACCGATATACATGAGGTATTGCAGATTTTATAGCAATGTTTCAAATATTATAAAAAGAAAATAAATCTATTCTATAATAATACAATATTATAATACATATATATATATATATATATATATATATATATATATATACATATTGGCTCAACTGTTAGAAAAAAATAACAATTATATTTTATATAAATTATAAGAAATATCAGATTACAATGACATCATACAGAAAAAAAAAGAAAAAAAAAAACAAAAAACAAAAAGAAGAAATAAGAAAAAAAAAAAGAAAAGTTAATCAACCATCTATGTTTCGAAGTGGAGAGTAAAAAAAAAAAAATACAAAAAAAGAATGATTGGACGGAAACAATTTGACAAGGCAAAAAAAAGTATGAAAATGTTCGCAAAAGTGAAACGTGCGACTAATGATGGGATATCTTTCCCCCTCGACTATGCCGATAGGATAAAAGAGTACACGGGCGCAAGATCATCAAGACATTAGAGAAAAGCCCTCGAAAGTTTTGAAATGTTTTCGATCGATTTTCTATCGTCAAAGGCGGGAACGAATCTGTTGAAGGTAGGCAGACACAACGTCGATTGTTCCAGGTTGACAATGAGTCTATACTTTATATAATACCTAGTAGAAGTCGGTATAACAAAATCAAACTAACTCGTTCATCTGTTATAGTATTTTAGTTTTAGTTTTAGTAATACATATACACCGTTTCTCTCTTTCTCTCTCTCTCTCTCTCTCTCTCTCTCTGTCTTTTTCACTCTTATTCTTTCTTTCTTGGTTCACCTTCATCTCCAGCGAACTAATTATCAAGCTCTCTCTCCCTATTACTGTTCTGTGAAAGTCACACGAAAAGTACTTTAAATTTCTGTATAACCGAATGACTTCGATTCCTTCAAGATAGCTCATGAATTTAAAGATCGATTTATCTCTTTATCTTCCTCTCTCTCTCTCTCTCTTTCTCTCTCTCTCTCTCACTTTCTCTCTCTATCTATCTATTTATCTGTCTGTCTGCCTGTCTTTCTCTATGAATGCATCTTTCTAGTTCTTCTTTTAATTCAGATCTCTCTCTTTCTTTCTCTGTTTCTCTTTCAAGTTTCATCATACATTCTTTCTCTTTTTCTCTCTTGGAATGAATTTTTCTACTTTTCTTCGTCTTTTAATTCAGATTTCTCTCTCTCTCTCTCTCTCTCTCTCTTTCTTTCTTTCTTTCTTTCTCTTTTAAGTATCATTATCCTCTTTTCCTTTAAACTTTCATATCTGTTATTATTTCATATCTATTATTATTGTTCTTATACGTTGAGATTAAGAAATCGTATCTTCCTGATAAATATTTCATTCATTCATAGGTTAAAAATAAAATATTAAAAGTATTAAATCTCACGTCGAAAAATTTTTTTCCATTGCACAGAGTATGCAACGATTTCATTATTCGCCTTCTTCTCTTTCTCTCTTCCCCTCCATATATACACACACACACACATAATCTTTCTTATACTGAAAGAGAGCAACCAAAGTGAAAATGAAGATATTAATGTGTAGGAATCAAGACCCGGGCAAATTTATGAGGAGAAGTAAAACAAAACGGAGCGTTAATTAAAAGTGGCGAAACTTATCCGTGCCAGAATTGGTTTCACTCAGCATCATCTTCTTCGACGTTAATTTTGTAATTTCAAATACTCCTTTTCTTTCTTTTGTTTCTTCATATAATAACGTGGAAATTGATAATGCAGAAGTTCATTTTGTTCTTTTCTTTTTTTAATTTCTTGCTTTCGAAAAAAGATACTTAAACAAAGTGATTATGAAAATTGTCTAAGTCATATATCATATTAACTTGTTGCATTATTTCTAGTAATATAATTTTTTGGATGAATTAAAAAAAATTCGAATGATAATTCAAATCAAAAATAATTTAATCAAGTTAAACTAAGAATTGGCACCGTATCCATTTATCAGATTTAAAAAGATTATCTTAAACAAAATTAATGATAAATCGTATTTAATTTTTATTAATAAAAAAATTAATTTTTTTATGAGAATATTTCTTCAAAGCGAAACTCCATATCAAAATCATAGACGATTTGAAAGAAAAAAATTTTTTATAATAAATAGACATGATTACAATCCGATTGGAAATATTAATTAAACATAAATTATTTATAAATCTGAATTACATACTGATGTCGAATACATACTGATCGCGTTGATCATTAGCTCAACAAAAATGTGACTCTTGTACGACGCGCGCATTTTATTTTTTCCCACGTGGTCGTTTGACGACCTTGCCGATACCTAAATATGTCGTACGATGCAAGGAGAGACAGAAAAAGAATCCGTGCTGGCAATAAAACTCTGATAAAATGTAAAATTAGCATTAACAATTAAGTAGAACCGAACGCTTGAAGTGAGAGAACGTAAAAATGAGAGAGAGAGAGAGAGAAAGAGAGAGAGAGAGAGAGAGAGAGAGAGAGAGAGAGAGGGAGAGAGAGAAGGAGGGAGAAAGAGAGTGACAGAAAATATTATCGCATTGGAACCGAGGCGCCAGAAATGAACTGAAATCACTATCGGACGTCGTTCTTCGTTCAGAACATATTTCTTTTCACGCAACTCAGACGCAACATTTCGTCTCTTCGTGGCACGACCATGATCCCGATAAAGAAAGACTTCGACAGGAGGACAGAAAGATCTTTCGAACTTCTCTCTCTCTCTCTCTCTTTTTCTCTCTCTTTCTCTCTCTGTATATATATAAATATATATATACATATATATATATATATATACATATATATATATATACATATATATATATATATATAAATATATCCATTTTTCTATATTCGGTCTGATCGGACTTTGACTACATGTGCGTATATGTCGTGAAAATTCGAATTTTATGTTCTTTATCTGTCTCTCTCTCTCTCTCTTTCTCTTTCTTGAAAAAAGTATCGATAATGATAATGTCCAAAGTGTTCCTCAAATATATCCTAATTTAATATATAATAATATAAGAGGATCAAGAAGATAGAGATCGTAGAACCATCTCTACGTATCAATATATCTTTTTCGATCATAAAGAAAAGAATATAATTCACAGTGTTACTAAAATTGTCCCAATTTATATTAAAATAAATATCTACGAAATAATGAAAAAATAATATTACAACTATTTAAAGGTGATTGTTACGTCTTTTTTTTTGCATTTGAATGAAAAGTGTCGATATGTTAATTCAGTGTTCTTGAAATCGTCCTAATCTTTATTATACATTAAAATAAATATCTACAGAAAGAGAGAGAGAAAAAGAAAAGAAGAAGATTGGAAAAAGAAGTGAAATATCTCTAAACGCGCCCCACACATGTTATTGGATCCTAACGAAAAGAAATTCAACACGAAATGGTTATCTTGGTATGATATTATAAATTTTGAGTGTTAACTTTTAATTAAAAAAAAAAACATGCTCGCGCGCGCACGCGTTCAAATAAAAAAAAAATTGTTTTACTAAGTAGAAACTTTTTGTTTACACTTGTCAAGAAAACTGAATCCAATGGTATTTAATTGTTCGATACAAATCGAATTTTTGTAATAAAACGTGAGAATATAAAATTTAGAAGATAACTTTGATGTGCAGTTAGATTTTCTATTTAGTTTAGAATAGAACTTAAAGTTGTCCAAACGTGGAAATCATTTTTTCAAAAGGAATTAGCATAGCCCATACAAACACAATCGATTTATTTCTCTATTTCTTTTTCTTATATAATACACGTAAGACCCTTTGCAAACATTAAAAGTTAAAATTCTTTTCCATTTTCTAGATAAAACATCTAACGTTCTAACTGCCGAGGTAAAAGTTTATCTCCCATTTCGAGTAAAATGTAAAATGATAGCTTTAGAATGTCCACAAATCTGATAAACAACTCAGAAAACACACTTTTTATCGTTAACCTTTTACGAAAACTCCTATGTGACTTTAAAGTTACTCATTTATCTTTATTATTTTTAATTTAATTTTATTGCTTCGTCATTACAATTAAATGTTAATCCTTTGCACTACAAAGTCAGTCTTTCTGACGTGACATTTAATTTGATAAAAGGAAGTATGTCTGCATTTATGTACATGCACAATAATACATGAGATATCAAAAGCAAACAAAATCAAATCAGAATTAGCTTGGAACAAACTGTATGGAAAATAATTATATAATGTCAATGTATTATATTAATTCATACAATTAAATGTTTGCTAAATATAAATTATATTATAAGTTTCATACTTTGTATACATTTTTATTTTTTCTTCTTTTTTTTTTTTGTTCTTTTTTCTTTTTATTCGTGAAATCACGAATTTTATTGTCTCTTTCCTCCTTTTTTTCAGTTTTTCACCGGTCTAATGATAACTCGTCGCAAAAAGTAGATTTCATTGAAACTAATACAATAATAAAACATGTCGCTCGTGTCATATGCAATTTATTAATCGACATGCATATAATAGATATTGTGCGATAAGAATTCGATATTCGCGAATTTAAACGAACATAATTAAATCCTCCAAAAGTTGATTAAATTTATCTTCGAATATACCAAATATAATATCTACATAAAAAAAAAGGAAAGAAAAAAAAGACAAGTTAAAAAGAAAAATCGGCTTCAATAAAATTCGAGAATATATATATAGATATATATATATATATATATATATATATATATATATATATAATATATATATAATATATATATATATATATATATATATATATTGATTTCATCAAATACATATATCCTAGGCACAAATTTATTATTAAATTATTTTACATGAAAAATCATATTTACGATTTCCGGTTATTAAAGGTACTTAAAAAAAAAAAAAAAGAAAAAAGAGAAAGAATAAAAACAAATAAAGACAAAAGAAAGAGAACATAAAGATTGTTAAAGAATTTTAAAATAGTTCATCTATCGAGATTAAGTCGATTCCGTTGAGTTTTATAAAAGTTGACCGATATAAACCATCGTATGACTCGTTGAAGGCTCGATTCGTCGAACTCAAAGGATCGAACGAAGCTCATAAAGAACGGGATCTGTTGACGGCGCGTTTCCTTAGCTTTGAAAGGTGCTCATCCGTGCGTGGCTCCTCGGAGATTTTCAACGATCTACTGCGGCAACGATTATACTACGTTAAAGCTTTTTTCTTTTTTCTTTTCTCTTTTTTCTTTTTCCTTTTCTCTTTTTTCTTTTTTCTTTTTTTTGACCTACAACATATACGCATATAGGGTGGCCCACTTAAAGTGTCACATATTATATTATATTTTCAAATAACAAGTAAAGAGTTAAATAACTTTTCCAGTCTTGATAAGAGATAGGTATTACAAGAAAAAGAAGAGAGAAAAAATAAGGAAATAGGTATGAATAGAGCCTCTTAATATTTGTTGTTAAGCATTAATATATTTATTTTATTAAATTAAAAAGAAATTCTCTTATAGCGACGAAGAAAATTACTTATAAAAATTTGTCTAAACATTTGTATTCACATTCTTTGTTTTCTTCTTTCATTTTTTATTACAAAATGAAATTGTTATATATATATATATATATATATATATATATATATATATATACATTCTTTCTCTGTTCAATTTAAATCTCATTTTCTCTTTCATCTCCCAACAATAATTACAATAATAACAATGACTTATTTAAACAGCATATAAATAAGTATGTTGCAGAAACAATTGTTAACCGCAGAAATAGCAATCATAAGCATCGAGTTAATTATTCGAGATCCTTTTACTTGATATTTACCATATGTATAAAGCAAATTGTTTAACTAATCTACAGTATAATTATTATCATCGCTGTATTACAAAGCAAGAACGAATATTCATTATGCGTCTGAATTAACGAATATAACGCATTTAGTGAAATTTTTGGCTCGATTAAATATTACCGCCGTCAACACTCACGTACAGGAAATGACATTTGCATGATTATATTATTAATAGAATATAAAATAATTCAATATTGAATGATAGAATCAATCAAATCAATTTGAAAAAAAGAAAGTAAAATCGAAAATCTGATAATTCATATTGTTCTCTCTCTCCTCTCTCCTTCTCTTTCTCTTTTGCATATGAATCTTTATATGTGTATCAGAGCGTTAAATAGTCAAGTTTCCGTCGTAAACCGCGCGTACACTATGAAAAGCATATATTATCTACGCGCTATCGCTCACTTATATATATATATATATATATATATATATATATATATATATATTCAAATATATATACACCTTCAAATAGGAAGCAAAAAATTCAGTAGCTTGGAGATAAACGGAAATGCGGAATTGTTTGTCTCCGGTCTACCGGATGCGCAGGAATCATGGTTAACGTCTTTCCCATCCCACGCTGTCATTGTGTTCATCTATCTATTCATGCATCTAACTGTCTATCCATCTCACTTATTCATTCTCATTTTTTATCCTTTCTTCTTTTACTCTTTATTTCTTTTTTATTTCTTTCTTATATATAATTTTTTTATCTCTTGTTTATATCTTTTTCATTTTATTTATTTATTTTTATTTTCTTTTTTTCTTATAAAATTGCATTGTAATGTATAACGATGAAATGACAACCCGTCTATAGTCCTAACAGGTGTAACTTCACCGGAAACGAGATGTATTCGCGACTGTTATTGAAATGCTGCGAACGTTGATATACATACCGTAAATGTATGCAGATGCTACACGTGTATTGATGCGCTATATGATCATTAGAGGGTGTATCACGTAACGCTAATGCATAAAAGAAGAAAAAAATCGTGAAAAAAGAAGATCTTTGCATTAAATCTGTATGAATGATTTGTATGGTGCCATTATGAATTTATTTTACATTAATGCGAAATATTATTTCAGATATTATTTATACCTAGAACATTTACATAATGATCGATTAATACAACATTATTATTTTTAAAATTCGTTATAGAACATTGATCATTAATTTCAACAATTTTATGTCTTAAACAATAATTGACCTTAAATAATGTATATTTTTTATTTCTATTTAGATCTCACGCATTTTGTTTGCCTATTCTTAGATAAATATGTTGTCGATATTACAAATAAAGTGAAATGGTATGTTTATAACTTCTTTATGCATGATTTCGGAAAAAACATGATAATAATAGTAGTACTAATAGTAGTATTAGCAGTAGTAGTAGCAGTAGTAGTAATAATAGTAGTAATAGTAGTACTAGTAGTAGTAGTAGTAGCAGTAGTAATAGTAATACTAGTAATACTAATAGTAGTACTAGTAATAGTAATAGTAGTACTAGTAATAGTAATAGTAGTAGTAGTAGTAGTAGTAGTAGTAGTAGTTGTAATAGTAATACTAGTAGTAGTAGTAGTACTATTAGTAGTAGTAATAGTATAGAAGAGTAGTAGAGGTCGTGCACTGATGCGGAGCTACGCGAGTGACCTGGTTTTTTAAAAACGTTCGAACCAGTGACGTGATTAAAAGAAAAAAAATAAAGTACTGTAGAAAATACTCCATCCTTATCTAGTTATCATGCTTCTTTTTCTTCTTTTTTTTCGTTCCACTCTTTTATTGGTAAATTTGAGAAACATGGTCAAATGTAAATGTTAAAAATTTTGTATGAAAAACAATGAAAAATATTATCAATTTGTTTTATTTTTTGTTATTTTCTATTTATAATATAATTCTATTTATAATACTTTTCGATTTATATGTGAATGCATTAACGATTTATATTTGTTTAAAAATAAAAATATATTCTCTTTTCTTTTTTTTTATTTATTTCTTCAAAATCGTATGAAATAAAAATTAATTGAAAAAATTTATATTTATAATACGATATTATGATATCGGATAATATGATATACGATATCTTAGTAATATTCTTATGAAATATGAAAATGTGTATATAATTATTACGAAATATAAAAAAAAGAAAAAGATAACGCGAAACAGTATCATCCGTCCTTATATTTCTCTCTCTCTCTCTCTCTCTCTCTCTCTCTCTCTCTCTCTCTCTCTCTCTCTCTTTTTCTCATTCACTCATTTAAATGAAATCCAGTCACGTACTACAAACAGAAAATAAACAGAAGAAGACGTAAAAATATCGCGCCGAAATTAAATTTTACGATATCGAAAGTCGGATCGGTCTTGCAAATGAATTGGATTCTGAACTTGTATAAGACAAATCTCACAAAACAAACGAAGGAAACGCATTGAAAAGTGCCAATATTTGTATAGTTGCAAATACAAACCATTGCTTCTACAATAACTTTATAAATTTCAAAAAAAGTGAAAATCTTATTTGTTATCTTTTTTTCCTTTATCTTTTCTAGATAATTTATTAATTTTCTTGCTGAAATCAAATCTATTGTTTGTGTTTTTTTTAATGAATGATCTGCTATATGAAGTATCTAACTTCTCGAAGTATGACTGAAAAAGAAATTCATTTTTTAATGAAATAAAGTTTTATATTAAATAATGAAGATTTGAATATGTAAAAGTTAAGGATTTATAATCTGAATGGTTCCCCTTTCTAAAGATCACATCGAATTTTATAGAATCAACTCTTAAGGGATTGTCAACTCTATTGATGAGGGTAGTTAACTAGTATATATGTGTAAGATTCTGATGTTTATATATTCAAAGACATCGTCGTATTGTTTCGAACACGTAACAGTGAGAATTCAACAAGTGCCCGTGTTTTATCCATAGCGCTCCTTGAAATTTGAATAAAGCCTCCATTTTTATGAAAGTCCGTACGCTACATTGAGCCGCACGACGACTCATTCTTATGTCTTTCATATAATGCAAATTTATCGCATTTGCCTAATTTTTCCAAATGTTTTCCGACAAGGGCAAATGATAATAATAATAATAATAAAAGAAGATAATAATAATAATAGTAATAACAATAGCAATAATAATATTATCTGGAACACTTTGCCTCTAAATTAAGTTTTTTTCTTAGAAATTACGAACAGTAACAACACTTGCCAAATTTATTGTCTCGCACGTGAAAGCGCGGGAAAAAGTGAGTGAGCAAGAATAAATGCAAAACGAGATTTCATTTTCTTCCTTTACCTCGTTCCTCATCTATCTTTTATACGCGATAACGTACGCGCTCACGAAGTGTTAAAATGTGGATCAACGGGATCCACCCTAGTATCATTCTCTTTCCTCTCGGAGAAATGAAATTTCATTTTTCCGAGATCACGTCGTGTCATCTTCGTCGGTCAAAATGATGGCAAGTTCGGATAAACAAAAGAAGGAAAAAAAAGAAAATCTTAATCATTAGTTCCGTTCCTTCCTTATCACAATTTTTCAATTCGTCCTTTAACTTATTCGAAATATTTATGTGTTTATATATTAATTTATTAAAAAAACAATTTTTTTTTCTTTTTTATTTTTCTTTCTTTTTTCATTGTTATATACAATAAAATTAAAAATTCGTAAAGAAATAATTTTTAATTAATTATCTAACATTTATCTATCCTATTAATCGTTATGTAATTACTTCTTGTGGTCTAATTTTTTGTTTTGTTGTATCTATTTCTTGTTCCATTTTTTTTACTTACTTATGTATTGTAATACCTATGTAGTCTCGTTACTACTTACACGTAAATCTTATCGAGAAATCGTTTCATTGTAGAACTATTCAGGTTTTCTCCACCAGCGAGGAGTGTTACACGAACACAGTAATCTATATGCGACGAATAAGTTCGGAAATGACGTATCGCCTTTCGATCCGAAGTTAGATACGCCGGAAAGCGTGAGCTTGGCCGCGAACATATTCCGCGTGGGTGAAAACGAACGATTGCAATAGGTAGCAGTCCCTTTTCCTATACCAAGATGTAATATAATTCGAGTAACTTTGTGTCCGATGTTGAGAGAACGTTTTACTTGCATAGATATATAACTGGAATATTATGCTATTAGATGTAGTTAATTGTGTTTTGTATTTTATTGTATTTATTTATATTTTTTTCATCGCCACAAAAAACATATTAAATTTGATCGAAATGTCATCGTTTCCCTTTATTATTTTACGTGAAATCATCGATTCATTTTAACTTTTCACTTTCAAAAATAGCTAATAAACACGCGAATAAATTTTTCAAGTGAAATAATGAATTTCTTTTTTCTTTATTATTTTTTATTCTTTATTTTTTTTTTTTTCTTTTTTTTATTATCTTCTTCTTTTTTCACCCTCGTTTCAATGCTCGCGTTTCAATCGATAAAAATTATCGAGTATAGATACCCCGAGGAAGAAGAAAAAAAAATATAGGTAACAACGCGTTGTTTTCCTGTTTTCTATTAAAAAAGAAAAATCCATTCGTTATCCTACAGAAACAACACCCTTCGGTCATATGTAGTACATATTTTCTTCCACAAAAAATATATCTTGTTTGTTAGACGTAAAATCAAGTGACATAAAGAGCCTAAAGAGATTATTACGCATCAGAGAGCTTGTTTGCCGATATCATCGAATTCCATTGGGAAATTGTGAAATTCGAAGATAAACAAAAACAAAAAAAATATTAGGAGTATCTCTCTCTCTCTCTCTCTCTCTTTCTCTCTCTCTCTTATTCTCACTCTGTATCTCTCTAAATTCTAACGTTCCAAACTTATTTGCCACTCTAGTGTCTCCACTTTTAACAGAAGCTCATCGATCTTTGTCAAGATAACACGAAGCATGCCAATGTAGACTAATATTGATATATATATATATATATATATATATATATGCGTGTGTGTATATATATACACACGACCTTTTGAACAAATTTTGTAGAAATAATCGAATTTCAATATTTTCCTGTCTAACTCTTCGAAAATTGTACTCTACAAAAGTACGATAGTATTTTTTAATCATAAAAAAGCAAATTATAGATCGTTTTTATAAGAAGAAAAAGAATTACTTCAAATGATTCTCATTTATGATTATTTTAACAAACGATCCATAAGATCATTCAATCATTTTCTATTTCTATCTCCGGTTATTTATATCGCTAATAATTCTGATTATGCGCGTGAAAATAAGTGAAAAAGTTAATGAAAAATTGTGAAAAAAGTCGTGGGTGCATTTCGACATAGACGTCGTCTGACTCAACAACGATTAATCTACTGCTATGTTGGGTTTGCACGTATAAAGAATCGATCGATCAAACGCCTTTTATGAATCGTATACGTCAATATTAATCAGCATTTTAATAGAATGTCGTCTTTTATAAAGTGTCAATCGAGTTTATGGATTGTATCTTACAATCCACGTGCACATCGACATTCTAATAAGGAATATCTATGGAATTTTTTAATCCGCCATTTTTTAATTTTTAAAGAAATTTACGAAAAATATATGTATATAAATATATTTTTATTAATAAAAATTTCATATATCATAAAAGAAAACAGATTATTTCTAGAAAGATAATCGCCCCATATTGTGAATAGTTCTAGCTCCTTTAAATCACACATTTCAAACTGTGTTACCAGCAATTTCATGTATGAGGTTAACCCTTTCCGTTCCTATAGCGGTGAAAATAAATTTCCGGTGGTGAAGCACGCTGTTATCTTCGGGTTACACTCAACTTAATGTTCACTCAATAATGACTTAGCATTTTCTCTCTTGGGATATAATTCGAAGGTTTCTAATAGTTTCAATAAATCATTTTCGACAATCTAGAAAATAAATTTCTCTACGTATAAATATATATCTATATGTGTGTAAGATAATTGTTTGTTAATTATTTTATAAGAGAATGAATTCGGATAATCGTTTTAAAAAAATTTATTTTCATAGAAACACAATTTAATAATTGGAAAGAAATAAATTAGTAAATATATTATAAATTTTACTATGTGCATATACTTTATATATATATATGTGTGTGTGTGTGTGTGTGTGTGTGTGTGTGTGTGTGTGTGTGTGTTACTAATTGAAATATTAATAATTTGAAATATAATCTGATTTCATTCGAAAATGTAATAATTTCAAAAAGTAACTACGAATATTTTTCATGAAATAAAATTTTCAAATAGAATGTTTCAAAAGTATTTTTTATATAGCACGATAACGATGTCAAAGATTACAATGAAAAGAAAGGATCTAAAATAAAGTTGATAAACGAAATGAAAATCTGCGAAATAATCCTAACTGTGGATAAGGTTGATATAATAATCGATTCGAGAGTTAATTTCCATAATCCACGAGAGAATCCCAAAGCTAAGAGTTTAATCGAAGCATAACCACTTTCCATTGCTCTGGAAAAAATGTCATAAGAAGAGTTGGATTTGCACAGAAAACGAATTTCATTTAATTATCAAATCATCGAGATAATCAATAACGATACATTTGAATATATCTATACGTATATATAGGAATTTGTGTATGTGTTTGTGTGCTATATATTTATATACATGAATTTTTTTTTCGATTATTTCTATCTCGAAAAAGTTAAACGATTATTTTTTGAATTATTTATATTGAAATATTTTTTTTTACTTGTTTCTTTTTCAATTTTATTCATTAAACAAATTTTAATTAATTCTCAAAAAATACAGAAATTATTTTAAACATCCTAGCTCGTATTTATAATAGTATATAAATCTATTAAAACTTATTGACTTATGAATTATGACTTCGTTTTAATGATGATTCTACGATTTTCTTATCTTCTTGTAATATGTGAGATAGTTGCATCAATTTTCCATTTTATTTCACTTAAGACCTCCAGCGAAGCTTGTCAGTTCATTTCGAAATTTCATCGGCGACGTATCTTAGTCTGAATAAATAATATTCAATCATATTTAAAAATATTATATATATTATATATATTATATATGAACATATATAAATACATATATACCTATATATATATCTATGTAGATACATAGATATGTAGGTACACACTTAGATGAATCATATAGTTGAATATTTAAAAACGTTTTTTGATATATTCACGTGTAAGTAAATCAAATAAATATTATCTGAATTATAAGAGAAAACTGAACAAGAGAAATCTCGATCGATGTGTCATCCGATATTAATTTATCAGTTTATTCGGTTGTAAAATTCTTTAACATACTGTGGGAGATATCGTTAACGTTATCTTAACATGTGATGATTTATATACATATATATCGATATATTTACATATATGCATTCATACGTGGAGTTCAAAAAGTAATTATTTAAATTAGATTATAAATAGATTCCAAAGTTATTCGTATGAAACATCTCGATCAAGAAGAAAAAAGAAATAAATAAATAAGGAAGATAAAACGAAAAGAGAATAAATTCATGTTAATACGCGTTATGTTTCATTGACTTCGACCTCGGGATAAATCTCTTTCCTTAATAATAAACTATCGATTATCCGATAATATCAGTCATAAAATAAAATGTGATGATTCCGACGATTCTTAAGAAACTAAAAATTTCTTTATTTCTTTTTATTATAAACACGATACTTTTGTAACATTCGCTTTTAAATTACCTCCTTAAAAAATGTAATTTTGTTTTGATCAAAAAAATTAAAAGCGAAAACGAGAAAGAATGAGAAAGATAGAGAGAGAGAGAGAGAGAGAGAGAGAGAGAGAGAGAGAGAGAGAGAGAGAGGAAAAGAGAGAGAGAGAGAGAAAAAGAATTTAAAAAAATTTTAAATAAAAGAAGGAAAAAACAAACTTTGCATTACCATTATTTATTTGATATCTTCGACCAACAGTCTGCCATTTAATTTTGAAACCTTTCTCTGTTAATCACTCTCTCCGTACTAATTACAATTACAAACAAAGAGCAGATCTTAAATAACAGAGTAACTGTATAACAATTAAACGAATTATCATCTTACACTATCAGTTAAATGATTGAGACATCTGAAAAGGAGGGTAACGTTGAAAAAAGATAGTAAAAAAACAAAATGAGAAGGAAAGAGATAGAAATAAAAAATAAATGAGTAAATAAATAAATAAATAAATAAATAGATAATCTTTTTGTATATCTCTAATAACTTATTTTTCTTTTATTTTCCAGATCAACGGAAATTGATTCAGTGATTGCATAAGGATGATTTTAATCACTATCTTAGTAACATCAGCAATGATCACTATGACGCGTTCTGCGCCAGCTGTACATCTCCCAAAGGAAACTGGGAATTTTCCGGAAGTGCTATGGCTCGTTAATCAGCGAATGCCAGAATTAGAGGTAAGAAGAAATATTGTTAGATAATAATTTTATTAATAAATCAAATCTTGATATTACAAATTTTTATTAAAAATATTCGTAATACTGACTTATCAATATTTATTATGAAAATAATTTTATCATATTAATATATAACTTTTATTAATATAATAATATTGTAATTAAATTTTTGTAAATATTCAAAATATTAGCTTATCGGAGATGAGAATAATTACATTTTATATATATATATATATATATATATATATATATATATATATAATACAATTATTCTCATAATATAATTTATATAAATAGTATTTATATAAAAAAAAAAATGATAAAAAGTATCGAACGAAAATCGAGCCTTTCGATTCTAATATTAAATAATAGCCTCCCACTTGGTGAACATAGATAATGAAAAGCCGATTCGTATACATACATACATACATACATACATATATATATATATATATATATATATATACATACATTTTATATATAGATTTCTATATTCACTTTGGCGAAACACGATCTATGTGAGTTTATATCGCGAATTGTTAACAAACGACCAATCGGCAAGCAAACTTGTGTTTTTCTATTTCTCTCTCTCTCTCTCTCTCTTTTATTTGCATACATATATTGCATCAGCTTTGCACATAATGGCTTCCTTTGTGAACAGTACATATAAAGCAAAGACTGATACGTGTCTTTTATCTCGGTATTGGTAGAATTTAATTCAAGTTGTATAAATTTTTCTTAAAAATTACATCTCGATTAAAAAAAAAAAAAGAAAAAAAGAAAAAATATCGGTAAAACTATTTACAACGAATTCGAAAAATTCGATAACGCGATGAAAAATATTGTTTCATTGTTTCATCGTTTACTTCTTAAAATATAAAATAAAATATCGAGATATGACAATTATTTATTTCAATCGTTCTATTAACAAAATGGCGACGTACCAACGGCTAAAACGCACGAACTGACATTTCGAAATTTCACGAAAGTTTTCTATCGTATTATTCGCCCTCCAACAATCTTTCCCCGTGCGTCACGAGGAGGAGAATAAAAAAAGAAAGAAAAATCATGTAAAGCGCGAATAAAATTTAAAACTCGGCTGGCTTTCAAAGGATCCACGTATTTTCTTCGAAATTATTACATTCAATGACATTTTTTACCGCGTTTCGTATACCCTTCGTCATAAAAAATATATATACATAAAATATGTAAAAAGAGGACAGGAAGGAAAATAAAAAAATAATTAAAATACATAACATACCCAATTGTCTTCGCTAATTCGCTTCATGATTTAATAACTTGAAAGATCCCTCGTATTATATTACCCTCATTTTCTTAGAAATATAGATTCAATTGATTCAATAAGAATTTGAATAGTCATTGACGAATAAAAGCGTAAAAGTAATCCCGAAGAATCCTTGGATACAAATTGAATCTTTTGCGGTAGAAATCGGACAGGTATATAAAGGAACAAAGTTGTCCTCTTTTGGTCGAATTTTCTTACGGAAAAAAAGAAAGAAAAAAAGAAAGAATGAATAAAAGAAAGAGAAGAATAAAGATAAATTGAGGAAGATAGAAACAGAAAGAAAGACGTGTTGGTGTAGAAGAAAGAACTTCCTAATCGGTAACTCGAGAAAATTTTTCTTTCCATTGTTTTTTTTTACGATTCTTTTTTTTTCTTTTCTTTTCTTTTTTTTTGGACGAATCAAGATAAAGTAAAGCTCGTAAAAGGTATGAGAAAGAATGATAACGAAAGGACGAACAATATCCTCGCAATATGAAAAGGTTCCTCTTCGAATGAGAAAGGTCTCATAAAGGCGAAGAGCTATTATCATAATTGAATGAAAAAAAAAGAATAAAGAAAGAAAAAACAGAATGTCGGAAAAAATGCGCGCGTATTTCAATTCATCGAACTGACACTTATTGAATCACTTTGAATTTTTTATCGATATTATATCATTATTTATTTCGAATATATTTACGTTTGTTGAACAGAGAGAGATGTATGAATCGAGCAACGATCCTGGCCCGACGATACTCAGGACGAAAAGGATCGGTTCTTTGTCGATCGTAAATAATTTCGATGTTCTTAGAGAGAGAATACTTTTGGAAATAGCTCGTAGAAAGGCTTTGCAAGATCAACGACAAATCGATGCTAACAGACAGATTCTCGATAGCATCGGCAAGAGATCAGTACCATCTTACGAGGATTACACATCCTCGTCTCGTCCTCGAACTTCGGAAAGAATCTACGATTGGCTCAGCGAAAATGACTCCCTTCTTGGAAATCGTCATAGCAATCAAGACCGCAGGGTTTGTTACTTCTTCATATTTCTTACTAATCGTTTGCCTATCTCAATCTATCATCAATTTTTGTGTAATAATTGAAATATTGAGAAAAATGATCGCCAATTTAATCTCGAGCTCTTATTGTGAATCTTTGAAGTCGATAAACACTGTTCATCCATCGTGCTATCGTATTAATGCATACATATTACGCATATATTATGAATACGTGTCTATACTATTTTATATATTTTCAAATCTATTTTATATTCTTTGTCTAAATAGTTGTCAAAGATATTTAAGAGACAATTTGATTGTTTTCAACAAATTATTTTATTATACTAATAGACGCGATTTTTATTTTCACAGGTAGCAAGCAACGAATTACTCTGGTTGTAACCATATGCGAACCAATCGAAGAAAAACTATTGAAATCCAGATTTGGCAGGCAACCTCTCGCTTTTCCAAGTTTTACGAGCCGCAAATTTTGTTCCCATACCATTACGAATTCTTCTTATAGAGCTTTTATCTGATCTATCAGTCTCGCGCGTTTCTCAGGTTCTAATAGGCAGCTATAATATAGCGTGACGAATGATGAAAAATAAAAAAAAAAAAAAAAAAATTAAAAAATTAAAAAGAAACAAAAAAAAGGAAGAAAAAAGCGAATAATATAATGAACACAGTAATATCAGCGACATTTCAAGGTTACATTCACAAAGTCAATTTTCAAAGACGATTCAATTGCGATGTATATGAGTCGTCAAAACGAAACAGTATTATATTTTGTGATCTTTCTTTTATATTAATTATTTTATCGTTTCTATAATGTCTACGATAAACACTATATTGTTATTTTGTTTTGTTTTTTTTCTCCTCTTGACTAGACCAAAAAAAAAATATCGTTTCGTTGTTAAATAACTCAATTTGTTTCATATAATTTAGGTATTCGAACCATTGAAGAATTAAGACTTTTCATTTTCGTCATCACAATTATTCATCCCCTATAATACGATTAATCATTATTTATTTGTCTAACTATAATATTCTCTATTTATAATAGTTTCATAAAATATTTACGTTTGTATTAGATATTCTCTGTAGTAATCTCCGAAAATAGATTTTACTATTTTAAAAGTTTATGTCCGTTCTAGTTTTATTACGAAAGTAACTTGATAAAAGATGTAATTATGCGTTTGCTATGATGAAAAACTTTAAAAAAAGATATATATATATATATATATACACATCTATATTAAAAAAAAAAAATGTTATTATTAAATAGCAACTCGAAGAGAGAGAAAAGAAAACAAGAAAAAAAAGAAGAAAAAAAAAAGATCAATAGAAACATTTGTTCTATATTAGATTATAGTAAGAAATATTTAACATTAGCAAAATGACGATAGAACAGCCTCATCGTGTAACTTAGTTCTAATTAATTAGAGTTAGCAATAGTAATGTACCTTACGCCTCGGTGATACATCGAATGCTAGCCGATTATTATTATCATTATTCAGTCCTTTATAGCAGCGAATAACTTTCAGGAAAACTCGAAAACCGATACAAACAAAAAAAAGGAAAAAACACAGATAATAAATAAATGTATGCACGTTAAATAGTTGACACTTGCTATTTAATATTTACCGTTCGTGTTTTTTCTTATTATTTTTTATTGTTGGTTTCTTCTTTTCTTTTCTTTTGCGAGATTGTTTACTCGGAAATATTTTAATTATGAAAAAACATGTCTCTTTCTCTCTCCCTCTCTCTCTCTCTCTCTTTCGAATAAAGAAATTCTTTCATTAAAGCTAAAGTAAAAGTTTGAAATTCGCGCGTTATTAACGTTTCCGGCAATGCCTGTACACATCGATGTTTAAAAATTAAGACTTACCTGTGCAATGTTACATCTCTTCTCGTCAACGACGATTTTAATCTGCATATTGTGTATCATGTTTGTATATTACATTGTACATTACACGCAAAGAAAGATACGAATGTATATGTATGTTATGTATATCTATATATATACATATACATATACATACGTACACATACATAGATTGCAATCTTTTCGACGAATCTTTCGATTAATTTAACGATAAATTCAGAATATCTTCGAAACTTCTTCCAATGATATAACTCAAATTTATTTATTATATTTTTAATGATAGTTTAAAAAAAAAAATATCGTCATATTTTATTTAAACAGATATGTATGTCTATCGATACGTTCCTAAAAGTATATCATTTCGTCGGTAGACCGAAAATAAAATTTAATATAAGTTCTACGATGTGTGATTTTAAACGTGATAATAAATTTTATTTAATGTACAACCACGTGTCCTGAGATTATATTAATCCTCTCCTTGGATCCTTTTGGAAAGACAACACAATGCCAATGTACCGTTCCTTACAAAAGTTTATTTTTTTTTTTTTTCTTTTTTGTTTTTTTTGTTTTTTCTTTCTGTTTCTTTTTTCTTTCTTTTTTCTTTCTTTTTAATTATTATCGATGTCATTACAATATTTAGTTATTGTTATTACACAGTTATTACACATAGTTCACTTCAATCGTATAGTGAACAGTAGACTTTTGCCTTTCTCTCTAATTATAAACAGTTAAATCGCTTTATTCTGTACACGATATCATTGAAAATATGAGTAATGTACATCACATTTGTTCATTACGAATATTTTAAAAGAAAATTTTTTTGAAAGACAATTATTTGAAATTAGAATTCGATTGATGTTCTTATTAATGATTTCTTTTTCCCTCTTTGTAGACACATAACACCATATTAACAAATGGTATTCTTTCATAATAATTGCTTTTCAATAAAATTTTGATATAATTTAGTTTCATACATAATAATAATTTTATGTAAACGTTAAAAAAAGACATAGATATGAATAAGCGAAATACAGAGAGAAGGTAATACAAAAGTGTAACGAATTGACGAATTGGAGGAAAATATAATAAACTATGTTCATGATCACAGTTTACGAAGATCGAGAACAAATACACTGCCATCTGATGCCGAAGCACCAACCTTGTCACCTCTACTATTCCAACATACTTCGAAAATACCACCCGTACCTTTGTAACTGTGAACTAATAACCCACTCTGCGAAGTAAGTGATATATTAATTTCAAAATGTTAAAAGATAAATAAAAATAAAAGATAAATCAATTCATAATCACTTACCTGAGTAGACCAAATATGAACACATTTGTCAAAACTTCCGCTAGCAAGAAATTTGCCATCCGGACTAAACGCTACACTGTACACTGGTTCTGTATGTCTTGTGAGCGTATGTATACAAGCTCCTCTTTCTACATCCCACAATCTTACAGTTGAATCGAATGATGCACTGGCAAGTGTCAAGTTCATATTTGGATTGTGTGTTCCTGGGCCAGTCGGAGACCATTTGATTGTATAAATTTCTTTACTGTGAGCTTGAAGATCGTGTACCCACGTATCCTGCTTCATAGACCATATCTTCAAACTCATGTCATCCGAACAACTAGCTAGTAGATTACCTTGGGGATCCCATTTTATTGCATTAACTTCGTTCTGAAAATGTCATTATAATATATCATCTGAGAAACTCTGTAAAATGAAAAATCTTACTGACATCAACATACCGTATGACCTTGGAAGCTCTTTATGGGTTTATCTACATTCAGTTTGCATACATGAATACATTGATCTGTAGAGCAACTAGCAAATGAAGTGTTTGTTTGCCAATCGACGTCTAATGCAGGTGCACAATGAAAACTGAATTGCTGAGTACACTCGCCACTTTCGGCGTCCCAAATAATAGTTGTTTTATCAACACCTGCACTTAAAATATAATTGCCACATTTGTTCCACTTCAATGCGAAAATTGGACCTTTATGTTGACCCAAAGTAGTAGCCAATCTGCCTTCTGTTGTCCAAATGCGTGCATATCCATCGTAACTTCCAGTTGCCAGTAACGTACCATCGCACTAAAATAATCAAAATACAACTTTCTTTAATATTTTCACTGATTTATGATGTAAGTAGAATGAGTATGTATTGTATACCTTCCAATCTAACGAAGTAACATCTTTATTACTAGGTACTTCCGCACCACCTTTTTGAATGCAATGGCGAAGAATCAATTGATTTGGAGCCTGAGAATTGTCTGACATATCCCAAATACGGGCGGTGCTGTCTCCAGAACCAGAGGCCAAAAGATCGGTAGTAGGATTCCAAGCGCATATAAAAACTTCAGACTCGTGTCCTCTTAATTTGGTTGCCTTACTAGCTGGTATTTCAACAGCACTAGCATTAGCACCCGTTCCAGTACCTTGCTGCTGTTCGTCCACTTCCATTTCATTTCTATCACCACCTCGATCACTTGTTCCTACGCCATTATTTGATGTCACCACTATAAATAGGTTCGAATAGATGTTCAACAATTTCATGAATCATTGAAATTCTTTTAATTAATAAAATAGGACATGTGTGTGCTCCTGCTATATAGATATTTTGTATGATTTGAAAATTAAATTTTACTAACTTAATCTAAATCTCAAGAACATAAAAGTACTTTGTCTATGTAATAGACAAAAGTCCTTTTTCATTGAGAAATAGATTTTGTCAGCAAAATTCAATCAAAATATCTAATGAACTAAGCTGCCTATTAATCTACCTGATGATAATGAGGAGGTCTACAAAACTTCTATATTTTTGTAGACCAGGGTGTAATCAGGCATGGATACCATATATAGAAGTTTGAAGAAGTAAACGTAATGACCATACAACCTTCTTCTCTATTTGTATCTTGAACTTCCGTTTTTATCTGTTGTTTCTGTTGATTGATTTGATTTTGTCTAGATGCAACAACATCCGGCATAACCGCGTCGATGAGAGACAGAGACTCAACCATTCTTTGTTCTGTTCCATCTTCGCCAATAGAAATTTCTGCTTCCGTATATTGTAATCCCTTTTGTAGAATAGATAGAAGTGCAGCTGGTGGTACTAAAGCTCCATTTATGTTACTCTGTGATATGTGCGATTCTATACCAAAAGTGTATGCTGAATGCACAAAACCTATAATATAAAAATAAATTCATATTGAGTAACTCAATAACAAAAATATCTAGAATTTCCAATGCTAATATTAATTAATGCTAATACAAAAGGCTACAATATTTTCATCATACTGTAAATAAAGACTGTAAATATATTTATAGTTCTTAAATGAGAAATTTTTAAATAATATTCATTAAATAGAAAGAAAGAAAAATAAACTGTATATTTGTTCATTATCCCATACAAGAGGTTAACAAACGCTCTCATAATCGTACCGGATTCTTGAAGATAGCGGTAGACTAAAAAGTTGACTTCATCGCTAGAGAAGCTCATCGTTAAGGGCCTACACAGCACTAGCATAACACATTTACGTCAGGACACATTGAAAACTTTCGTTGTTTTACTTCCGACGCTAAAATTTGCCGCGTTGGGTTGTTACGAGAAAGATACACGAACACATTGCACGTAATCTGGAAGACGGTAAACCAATTGAACGTGAATACTAACATACTCATGAAACTTTTCCGAAATTTAAAACATTACAAATAGAATTTACGAGACATAAAAGTGATATTACAGTTATCAATTGACCAATTTTCTAACGACTATTTTTGATTTATTGGTTACTCGTTAAAATGAAAATATAAATATAACAAGTATCCTTCATCAATATTTTTAATAGTAAGTTTCCTTTCTTATACATTTTTATATCGAAGATCTGAAAATTAAATTGCTTTAATTTGATCTTTCTCCTGTCAGATGGCGAGCCTTGATGATGACATCGGATGTTCAGGATCGTATCTATAAAAGGGCATTGCTTCCGCTTACAGGGTACATCTATATCTTTGTCTCTAAAACGTTAAATTTTACATCGTCATCACATTCGAAGCTATATAGAATAAAACAGTTGAAAGTGATAAAAAAAAAGCTGTGTGTTTACATAAGTTGGACAACCCAATAACAACGGTATATTTTACTGAAAATCATAAGAAGTTATTAACGAAAAAGAAAAGTTATACAACGTTACAAAACTTAATTTAGTACATAAATGATTAGTCAAGTTAGAATATAAATTTTTTGGTCGGCAGACCAAAACAATCAAATATGACACGGAATAACAGGTTAGACTTTGTTTACATGATTCTTTAATGATATAACATAACCTTTCTTTGATAAGTATAATGTTTTTTAATCTTGCAAAAATTCATTTTGTCTTATTACCATTTATTATCAATGTTATCGTTATTTAGAAAACGAGGACGTATTTTAGAGGAAGAATCTAGCGAGTTCATGCCACTAAGTAAAAGGATCAATAATCTTCATATCAATGGTTTATCTGGACTTCAAGAAAGTACAGCCGAAATGGAATCTGATTGGGGAGGCACTAATTTTATTCCTTCTCCAAATTATTCTGAACCTTCTCAAAGCTCGCCATTACATGACACTTGTGGTTCTAGCCAAAGTAGTTACACTGCCGATTACAGGCCTGATCTTGATGCAACAGAAAATCCATTTTATTATGAAAGCAATAAATTATTGTTTTCTTTGTACATGGAACGTATGCAAAGATCAGATATGTATTAATAATGGCTTAACTTTGCATATTTTAAAGGTATTTTTTATTTACAACTTAATCATTCCTTTGGATAACTTTATAAAGCCATCAAGTTTGTCAGTCTTAGGTATTAATCTTTGCAATTTGAAATTAGTTCAGTTACATTACATTTCTAATATCAGTATCTTTTATTATATAATGTCTATATCGCAAATTAATTATAATACATTAAAATTAATTTCCTAATTTTCCTAATTTTCCTTGATAATTTATCTCATCGCAAGGAGAGAAGATTAAATTTTTTATATAATATTTATTTCTTTATTACCAAACACTATGCATGTCTAAAGTATATTAAATTAATGAAAAATTCAAATGCCTTATGTGATTTATTGTAATTGTATTTATATTTTTATTGTTTGTATACATTGATAATTTGTGCGAGAAATATTTGGTTATTATTAAATTTTTACAGATTGTGGTTTACAAAGGAGAGAAATAATACAAATAAAATAAGATACGATTGAATCAGGTTTATTTGTTACTTTTCTTTATTTTTTCTAACAATTAAATTATAAGCTTACTTAGAAAGATTTATTATGTTTAATATATGTAATTATTCATGAATGATAAATGTTCTGTAACATAAAGAAAAAATAGACAACGATCTTATATATATACACGAATTCGTAATTTAGATAATATGAATTAATTGTTAATAATGTTCCAATCCACGTTTTCAATTTCAAATTTCCCGCTATTAAACGAATAATTGTGAATCAACCTTAACATTAGCTGGGACACGAGTCCGACGTGAACGCACTCTGATGAGACAATAAGAACGAACGACATAACCTTTCGACCAAACGTTGATACAACATTGAGAGGGAAGGAGACGCACGCGCACGTTCAGTGTAACATTTATTTCTCAATATCGCATGGCCACCCATATTGAGATAGTAAAACGGTTAGTCGATCTTTCATCGTGTCTTTTATCATAAACGATATATAATTTGTGAAAAAAAAAAAAAAACGATAGCCTTGCAACGATTAGGATAAAAATCGTTATAACGTTTTAGTAATTCAGAAGGAATCGACGAAGCCACACGAGTAGAACGCGCGTAGCTATTTCTTTTCTCTCTTTTCACACTTTCGCACGATATATAGATATATATGTGTGTGTGTGTGTGTGTGTGTGCTTGTATGTGAGGGCGCGCGTAACCCACCGCCATAGTTAATCATATCCCTTGATGGAATGTTAAACGAAGGCGCGCGCGCGCGCGCGCGACACATGTTTTACCGCCTATCGGACCAATAATTGTTCGAAACAGAATAAAAACACGTATAAAGTAGGAAAATAGAATAAATTAAAAAAGAGAGAACGTGTTAGAGAAATAAACGTCAAGAGAAAGTCGAATGAATTAGAAAGAAATAGACATAAAGCAAACAGAAACAGAGAGAGAGAGAGAGAAAGGATGTATTAAAAGAAAGTAAAAAAAAAAAAGAAAAAGGATAAAAAAATTCGTTATATCGAAGAAACGGATCGACCGTCGGAACTAACCCACAAAACTGATCTCCGAGACGCTCGAGGGGGCGCGCGCGCACATTCGTCATATCTCACGCGCGTACGTTGGGAGGTCGTAACGAGTCCTGTCCTGTTCGTTTTAATAATTAATTAATGAATTAATTATTTCATTGACTAATTAATTAGTCAATTGGACCCGATTGAAATAATAGTGTTTAAGGTGGAGAGAAAGAAAAAAAAAAAAAAAGAAATAAAAAATAGAAAATATACGAGACAAGTATAAAGTGGGGAAAAAATAAGAAAAGGAAATTGAACGAAGTACAAGAGATAGACAGGAAGAGCAGAAGAAAAACGAAGTTCTTGCGATCGGATTGGCGCGGAGCGAGGCGACACGACGCATCACACGCCGAGTAAGTCGAACGCGCATGTTGTGTGTTGCCCACTCGTCGAGCGGCCATGTACCGTTAACTCGAATTCATTTCACCAGAGTTGGACGGAAAAGCAAGTCCCGCTTCTTACCTACCAACCGATCGGGAGAGAGTCGATCGTGCACGATCGGGCACAACTCATTGTAAAAGCCGGAAACTTGCGTGCGTGTAATTCGTGTTCACCTAACCAAGTTTCACTCGGGACGTGGCTTATGCTCCCGATAGAAACGACGATACGAATCGAAAAGTACTAATCTCTTTTCTCACTCTCTCCTCTCTCTCTGTCTCTTTCTCTCTCTCTCTCTCTCTCTCTCTCTCTCTCCTGTGTGTGTAATTGTGTCGTGCTATCATCCTCGTTCTGAACTCTGTTTTTTGGTTTCTTTCGTTCGTTCTCGCTCGCTCGCTCTCTCACTCTTTCTCTTTTTCTTTCTCTTTCTTTCTCTTTCTTATTCGCGCAAATTTTATCCGAGAAGTCGCACAAAGTCTCAAATCGAGTCAAGTCGAGTCGTTTGTTCGGACGCGCGTTTCGTATGACGTGTGCACAGTGAATAGCAGCACCAGCACCACCACTAGCATTGGAAACAGCAGGAGCAGCAGCAGCAGCAACGGTGGCGACGACGGTGGTGGTGGCGGTAGTAGTAGTAGTGTAGTAATAGTAACAGCGACGACAACGACAAACGACGCTACTAGGTACGACGGGCAACCAAGAGCGAGCGTAGAAATGAGAAAGTCCACGTCGCTGTCGCGTTTTACGCGCTGAGGAGATCGAGAACACAAGAAGCAAGAAAAGAACAGAGCAGAACAGAACAGAATAGAACGGCTAAGAGGCGCGTACGTGCGACGAACGAACGAACGAACGGACGGACGGACGAACGGACGTACGTACGGTCGGTCGGTCGGTCGGTCGGTCGGTCGGTCGCTAGCAGGCTGGCTGGTTTGCTTGCTTGCTTGCTTGGTTGCTTGCTTGCTTATTCGTTCAGACAATCTTGAGAAACTTGTGTCGGAACACAGGGACATTGATCGTTGTCCATTGAACGTTGAAGATTAAGGAAGAAAGACGGCGGAGAAGAAGAAGAAAAGAAGAATCCGCCAAGGAGGCGCGCGCGCTCTCTTTCTCTGATATTCCTTTGGGTAAGTAGTATTTAAGTAAAACAAGAAATACTGGAAGGAAAAAAAAAACTCGCAGGGTTGTAATTTCTTCTCTTGTCGATCGAGCGTCCCATGGCGTCTCTCTTCGTCTCTCTTTTGCACTTTCTTTTTCTTACTCTCTCTCTCTCTCTTTCTCTTTCTCTCACATACACGCACACATACATTCGTTATACACTCACTCAATCACTAGTGCTTGCTTTCTCACTCGTTAACTCTCTTCATTCACGACGCTCACGGTCCTTTTGCCACGTTCTTCGATGATCCACGATGTAAGAAACGTTAAAAGAGAAAAAGAAAGAGAAGGAGAGAGGCGTGCCACAGTTTAAGAGAGAAACCGCGAAACGGTGGCCCACGGAGAGCACCCACCCCAAGACACTAAAATCGTCGCGGGGCCCTCGTCGTGGCTGACGGCTTGGCTCGGGCAGGCTTTGGTGGGGTTGGTCGGAGGTGCGGACAGTGGTTGAGAGGCTGGTGGGGTTGGAAATTGCGTGGTGGTGGGTGCCCGCCGAGGTCTCGGAGGCCCCTCCGTGGCATCTCGCTGCCTCTAACCCAACGAGGTGGGGGTGTAAACAACAGCCCTGCCCGTGCTCCTCTCCGTTGGCATAGTCCTGGCTGCTTCGTGCCTGCCTGCCCTGCCCTGCCTTGCCATGCTCTGCCCTGCCCTGCCCTGCCCTGTCCTGTTCTGCCTTTCCTTGCTTGCCTTGTCTCGTCTTTCCTTTCTTTTCCTTTCCTTTCCTTAGCTTACCATATCTTCTTTTACGTTGCCTTTACCTGCTTGCCTACATGCTTTGCTTACTTGCTTATTTGTCTGCTTGCTTGCCTTGTCTCGCCTTACCTATCCATACGCTTCGCTTTATTGTTCTTGCATATTTTTCTTTATTTTTTATATACAAATACACAGTTATATATATATATATTATATTGTTTTTCGTATGTATATATACTAGATGGTTCCGTTCCTCGAACTATTCTTCTCGACAAAGCATCTTCCTATTTCCTCCCTCTCTCTATCTCCCTCTCCCTCTCTACCTCGTAGAGCGCATTCCACTCCGATCGCGAAAGAACGACACGGAAAAGGGAGCGAGAGAGAGGAAGAAGAGGAGAGGAAGAGACGATGGAGGTGGTGGACACCCGCGTACCGTCGCGGGAGAAGCCAGCACGTTCGAGAAAGAGGAGAGGAACATAGTTAGCGAGAGAGAGAGAGAGAGAGAGAGAGAGAGAGAGAGAGAGAGAGAGAGAGAGAGAGAGAGAGAGAGAAACAGCAATTGCATTCGTCGAGAGAAAATAAAAGCCGTCGGCTACGTCGCCGCGTAGAAGGCAGTATCCTCCGTGTCATGGCGGCTGAGAGCAACCATTTCAACGCGTTCGATTTCCGTCGTCTTTTCGACCGTCCGATTGGTTTTCCCGTGCGAGTTTGTGCCACGTCACACAATTCGCTCATCTCCGGCCACGTCATCATTACTAAGATTATTACACGTCGTTCGTTTACCAACGAAACATTCTCCCATTTCCGCTTTTACTTTTTGATCGTTTCCAAGGACCAAAACCGGACATGTATAAAACGTGTCCACTTTAATATTAAACGCATTATCGTAATATGGATCGTTTCGTTGTGATTGTAATAATGGCAGTAGGAATAGTAGTAGTAGTAGTAGTAATAGTAGAACGACGACAAACGAATCGGAGGAAGCCATGCTGCAACAACGGTATGCCGCGGCGCCGTTCCATCCGCCGAACGTCGTCCCGACTTGAGCCGAACGGATCTACGATACTATGTACGCGTTCGGAATCGTTACGTAAGAGATGGAGAAAAGAGATAATCTTTCGTCGAATAGAGAGAAATATATGTATATATATACATAGAGAGAGAAAGAGAGAGAGAGAGAGAGAAAGAGAGGAACAATTTAGAAATAAAGAAAGAAACGAGAAATTTATTAGTATACGAATGTATTCGTAGTTATCGGATTTAATTCACGTATAGAGTCTACTCTCGCGACAGGTATCATTGCTCGTGCGTACATATGTGCGCGCGCGCGTTCTTTGCGAAAGCAAGCGAGAGAGAGAGAGAGAGAGAGAGAGGCAGGCGCAGCGAGCCTTAAGAGAATCGACGCCATTACGACATGCGCGTCTTGCAAAGGAGACCGACGGCCTCGGCCGAGCGGTCAGTCGCACTCGCCGTTTCGCCGACGACGAAAAAGCCAAACGTCCGGCCGAAAAGGGACGCGTCAACGCGTGGATGTCGAGAAAAAGAGAGAGAGAGAGAAAGGAAGAAAGAAGGAAGGAAAGAGAGAGAAAAGGAGAAAAACAAACTTTTCTTTCCTATTATACTTGTCGGTATTTGCGTGTTTTGTTCGCCGTTGTGTGGCTATTGAAGGATTCGCGAGGGAATAACGACGAGGACGTGCGTGCGATTCGCGTCCGATCCGCGTCCGTCGGTTATAGGCCGCTCGATGCGCGACACCCTTCTTCTGCGGTGGACGGCGACGGTAAAGGCGGCACGACGGGTAACAACCTAACCTCTCTATCTCTCTCTCTCCTCTATGTTTCTCTCCCTCTTGCCATTTCTGCTCTGTCTGTCTGCCTGCTTTCCTTCCTTCCTTCCTTCCTTCCTTCCGTCCTTCCCTCCGAGTACGTTTCGAAACAAGGGCAAACGTCGCCGTCGTGTCCCACTTCGTCTACCACGGTGTCTACTACTCTGCTCCCTCTCCCTGTTCTCTCTTTCTCTCTCTCTCTCTCTCTCTCTCTCCTCTCTCCCGATATTTCGCGTTCCCCTCCCCTGGGAGTTTCCGGTAGTGTCGTGGCTTGTCTCCCTTCTTTCTTGGCGCGTGCCCCTACCCCTTCCTGAGCTTTCCGACTCTCTCTCTCTCTCTCTCTCTCTCTCTCTCTCTCTCTCTCTCTCTCTCTCTCTCTCTCTCTCTCTAGCATGTCTCTCCTCTCTGGCACACGTATCTTTCTTTCTCTCGTCGTACTCTCTCGCACAGTACGTGTTACTACTTTACGTGTGGTGTGGAGTAGGTGCTAGAAGGGGAGAGAAAGAAGAGAGAGGGATAGTGGCAAAGCGAGAGGGAGTGAGAAAGGGAGAGAGAGAACAAGGAGAAAGAAAGAGATGATAACGGGTAGGAAGGAGGAAGATCGGTGGTGGAGGCTGTGAGAAGGGAGGGAGCGAAAGATCGGGGCTCTATTTCGCGGTGGGATCCCGCTTTCCCACCTATGCCTTCCCCCCTACCCTCTTTCTGCTCCTACCCCTTACCCCGTGATTGCAATGCTTGGTGGAGTGGGGTGTAATCCTGGGCCACTTCGGCGACCATCCTCCCTGCTCCCAGATCCCTTTTGTGGTGGGGAGGGGGTGAAGTGGGGGTTTCCCTCACCCCATCCCCACCAACTGAACGCTCTACTGCCGGTGGCACTGCCACCTCCGCGTGAGAGAAGACGACGAGTTGCCTTTTGACTCTTTGGCGCTTACGCGATCTGTAACACACACTTTCGAAAGATGTAGTCGACAGAAATAGAAAAAGAGAGAGAGAGAGAGTGAGAGAGAGAGAGAGAGAATTAGTTTGATGCGCTCTGGGTGGTCGTAAGAAGAGGAAGGGTTTATATTCGAGCATTGACTTAGACATAAATGTGTAAGGGGCGTAAGGAAGGAGGAATTGTTGATTCGTTTACATATATAGCAACCTTGGTCTTCAAATCTTAAAAGAATGGGAACGCGTACTAAAAGAAAGTAAAGGAATAAAAATCGAGAATAACCGATGCGAATTTGCAAACAACATGAATTGTAAAGAGGATTTTTTAGAGATATGAAAATAATTGTATAGTTTTACAAGAAGCGGAAATCTTTCGGGAAAAGATGATCTAATTAAAATCGAAAAAGAATCCCGATTAATCAATATAAATTTTATATTTTATCAAAATATCGTAAATCACACGTTAGGAATATTAACATAGAATACGAAATAAAAATGAAATATAATTATCGTTTACTAATATATGTGTCGATCTTTTTTTTTTTTTCAGGCGTAAGATCGATAAAAGATGAATTTCACGCCTTTTCCTGGCTTTACTACAGGCTCGTTGCCGACAGGCACGGTTCATCAATTCGCGACAGCCAAATTCGCACAAAATTTGACTACTGGTGGTCAGGTCGTTGGTGTTTTATCAGGTGGAGAGGGTGGTGTTCATTACTTGAGACCAGTTGATCCTAACGGTTTTGCTGTGGCTCAAGGAGGCAATAATCAACAGCAGCAAATAATTACGCTGCCTATAACCGTACCTGGAAAAGATGGCACGCAACAACAACAAACTGTCCAGATTCAAGTGGTTAATCCCAGTGTTTCTCAAAGTGGAAACAGTGGGGACCAACCAAAATATCATTTGGCGCCAATTTCATTGGGACAGTTTCCCCAAGGTGCAGCAACTGTTCTTACTGTCGCCTATAGTCAACAGGGAACAGATGGTGTTCAAATTCAAGTTCAGCCACAAAATACGGTTGCAACGACGCAAACGTAAGAACCGTGACACTTGAATCTTTTTTATTATTATTTTTATGATCTTCATTTCTTACAAATAATAACATCGTTTATATTTTATTTTTCGTAGGTCGGATCAAACAACACAGAGTACTTCGGTTGCTGTAACTACCACATCGCAACAGACGATTCAGCAAACTGTACAACTTCCGGGAGCACCAGAGGGATTGACTGTGGTTGCACAAATACCACAAGATTTGATCTTAAGAGAAGGAATGGAAGAGTCTAAGGAGGATGTGAAAGAAGGCACAACTCCAGTTGCTCTTATTAAAAGAGGAAGTGTGAAAAATCAAGGAAATCAAAGTAATGAAGAGTTCATTACTTCAATGCCTGCGGGTTGGCAAAGTTTGGCAACCCCAGGTTCCACGGTTGCTGATTATCTTTCAAGGCTTCCCGCCAGTACTTTGCCACTTGGTTTACAACACTTCCTTAAATTTTCAGCAGAAACAATAAAGAGAGAAGCCACCATAGAATCGAGTCCTTTAGGCGCTGACGGTCTAGACGCTTCAGGAAGTATGACATCCGGGGAACAAGCTGTACAGATTACAGTAGCCGGTGGTGAGACTATTATTCCTGACGTTGTTGAGGAACAAGAACCGGGAACAAAACCCAAAAGAAAAAAGAAATACAAGAAAAAACCTCCAAAGCCAAAAAAACCGAAGCCTGGTCAAGTTAGTATTGTTACTGCCTTAGACGGTACCACACTATTCTGCTGCCCTCAATGTAATATGGCTTACCCGGAGAAAGAACTTTTAGAACAACATCTTATCGGTCATAAAATAGAAAGGAGGTTTATTTGCGATATTTGCGGGGCTGGTTTAAAACGTAAAGAGCATTTAGAACGACACAAACTTGGTCATAATCCTGACAGACCATTTATTTGCTCCGTTTGTATGAAAGGTTTTAAACGAAAAGAACATCTTAATCTTCATTTTGTTATACACTCTGGACAAAAGACCGAAGTGTGTACCGAATGTGGAAAGGCGTTCTATAGAAAGGATCATTTAAGAAAACATGCAAGATCACATCTTGCCAAACGTGCTAAAGAAGATCCATTAAATACGACTGATACTTCGCAAAATCAACAACAAGTAGAACAGACACAACCACAAACAGAACAGTTACAGCAACAATCTTCTGTACCGGAGCTTCAACAAATTCAAATACAAGTAGGGCAAGGTTCACAAGCTCAGATACATCAAATTTCTGTCAGCGAACAATCTACTGTTGTGCTACCAACCGCCGCTGAAACGGGTGCAATGGCGATGTTACACCATCAACAGCAGCAGCAGCAACAACAACAACAGCAGCAGCAGCAGCAGCAACAGCAGCAACAACAACAACAGCAACAGCAACCTCAACAACAGCAACCTCAACAACAGCAACAGCATTAGCAGCAGCATACCGCCCCTAGTCAAGCCGGGCGGTACTACAGATTTAATCATCAACAGGCCAGAGGTCGTGTAAGACAAGGCGTACTTGCCGATTGAATTCTATTGAAATCCTTTAATTGATATCATGCAAGAAATTTTGTTGATGATGGTCATTGTTGCCTAGTAGTGATTACATTTAAAAAATATCAGCTTGGACCTTTAATCGCGTTGTGGCTAGGCCGGAATAATTTATATTTACTATCATCTTTTAAAGCGCACCGAGCTGAATGACGAACAAAGTTCGTATATACAGAGTTTCTTTTTTGCGTACACGTTGTAGCGTACGTGTAAAGATACGAATGAATTTATTCGTACAATGTAAAATGTTTTCGTCGCCAATCCAGTTCCATGACGCACGTTAGATATAAATGAAGAAATTTATATATAAATATATGAATATATATATATACACACTTATATAAATAGATAAAAAAAATATATTTTTGAAAGCGCGAACTGGATTCGCCGAAGGACACAAGGCAATCGAGTTTGAAGCTGAGATATTATTTCTCTTCAATAAATGAAGTAATGAGAAGAAATAAAAAAAATAATAAAAAAACGAAAAAAAAAAAAAATAAAAAAAAAATAAAAAAAAACATTGTAAATACAACAGTCTTTCATCCCTAAACGGAGGATTACTGTGACGTGCAAATATCAAGTGAGTCGTTTTATTTATTTTGCTTATACTACACACGATCCGAGGCATAGTAGTAAAAGAGTGTTTTGATAAATCATTCAATTTCAATTAGTATTATGTAGAGAATATTATTAGAGTTGCAAAGCATAAAGAAAAATGTAGTCACACATTACATTTATAAACTAATGACAAGGATCAGTGTATATTTTTACAATGACAGTGGTGTGCGAACCACCTAATATATTAACGTCATTCGTCACATCATATGAATCGATAGAAAAGGTTATGAGATAATTGCATGTAGACATTATATTCAAGCAGAATATTTTGCAGAAACATACATACATCATTTGCCATTCTTATAAATAATATATGTTATTATCAGACTATTTAAAAGTTGATCGCTGTACATTTTATTTCATTTCTACAGCTTCTCCAGTGCATTTATATTATAGAAGTATGTATCGAAAAGACAACATCTACATTCCGCAATTATTTCATAATCCCAGATTTATCATTAATCTTTTTATCATAATTGCTTTGCTTTTGTTAAATGAACCATCTGTACAATTTTTATACGGAGATTCTAGAATACTTTTCTCTATGTTGATCATATCTAGAACCAGAACCTCCAGTGTTGTAACTTGTATGGTGAAAGTACGATGAGATGTTGTTGAAAAATAATCATTTAGATTGATCGAACATGAATGACTCGGAAAGTTGTTGAGTAAGAGTGTATGTATAATAAAAAAAAATCTCTTTATTGTAAGTATAACATTACAGGCAGTGGGTATAGCTGTACAAGAAATATAATTATTATTTTATTATTATTATTATATCACATAGCTATTATTATCGTAGCCAATATTGATAGTCTATAAGTCATTTTCATTGTTACTTACATAAATATTGGAGGAGAAAGCTGAAATAAAACATACATTTAATACAAAAGAACCAACAAATTGCTCGTGTTAATCATCGTTTGCTAATATCGAATACGAGGTTATTAAATTATCCTGTGGCCAATAAAAAAAAAAAAAAAAAAAAAGAAACAAAGAAAAAAATCAACCTCGTAGAAAGAAAAGAAATTTTTGTAATATAGACTAATCGATAAGGAAAAAAATAAAATATATGTATATATATATATATATATATATATATGTGTGTATTTATATACATATATATATACATATATATATATATATATATGTATTTATATGTATATCCATACATATATATATAAATATATACACATATATACACATTGGAAAATTATATAAAATATGTATAATCAAGAGCATAAAATCGCGAACGTAATTCGGTCAAGAAAAAAATTACGCTTAATCCTGAAGGTAATTCTCTAGTTAACCAGAGTCGATAATCGAAGATTTCGCGATCCAAAGCGATTTCGCATGGTTTCGCCTTGTCGTATCTCCCAAAGGCTACAATCGAGAGATTCACAGTGCATGAGGAGTGAGGGTGAAGAGAGAGGCGTGAGAAGAGGAAGGAGGGAGAGAGAAAGAGAGTAAGAAAGAGGTAGCGTAATGGCAGGTCGCCGGGAGCGATTCGAAGTTAAAACCCCAACGGATTCGGGTATTTTCGCCGGCGCGGCCGCGAGGAGGGCCGGGAGAGAGAAAAAATAGTTAAGAGGCTGGCACAGTAGAGGGCGGACGGGTGGGGTGGGGGCGCCGAGACTTGAGGGACAGGTGTCAACGGTACGCACACTACATCGTCACTGGCCATCCTTTTTTTGTCCAGCCAAGGATTTTCGTCATTGTGAAAAATCTTATTTTACCCGAGCGATCGCCGAGCACGAGGTGCCAGCTGAGATAAATGGTAAGCGAACGCGGCCGAAGTGCTAGGAGATCCTCGAGAGCGTCGGGGAAACGTCCCGTGCACGGCCATTTTCTGCTGAATTTCGTGCGAATTCGGCCCCCGCGTATCGACTGGGGGCGCGCGCGCGCGCGCCGGGAGGGGGAAAGACGCGTTCCCTCCTCTCTCTCTTTTTCTTTCTCTTTCTCTTTCTCTCTTGTTCTCCCCTAACGCATCCTCTTCGTTCTCCTCTCATCTTTCTCGATAGCTCTCTCGCTTAGCCACGCTCGAGTCCTCCTCGCTTACCCTCCTGTCTCTTCACCGCTCTCGCGTTCCTTCAAGTTTCCGCACACACAAACGTGCCAAGCGCGCCCTGCCCATCCCCCTAACGATCATTCTCCCCATCCCTTCTCTCTCTCTATCTCTCGCTCTCTCTCTCTCACTCTCTCTTTCTCTGTCTCTCTCTCTCTCCCTTCGACAGGCCACCCCGCCGTCGTCGCCGCGTCGCGACGATCCCGGCCGCTACACAGTAGGCTCTTCGTTTTTTCCCTTCTCCCCACCGTCCGGAGAGTACGTTCTTCCAAGCCGTGCACTTCCCGGTGCGGCGACGATCTTTTCGATCTCAACACACGGCATCTTGTCGCGTTTCCTTAGACATAATTGACCACGACGACGACGGCGGCGACGGTGGTGGCAACGCAACTCGACAACTACGACAACTACGACGACGACGACGACTACGACGACGACGACGACTACGACGATCACGACGACGACGACGACGACGACGACGACGACGACGATAACGACACAACGATAACGATAGAATAAAGATTATTTTTCGCGGTGAAAAAGAGTAAAGTACCACTCTAGGACAGCGTGCTGACTCGCGTTTCTTCGCTTCGGCTCGTGTCCTTCTTGTCTGTCTCGCCGGGAGGAGAATTCCCCGAGAAAAGTGCTCGATCAACGAGAGACGACGAAGAAACATGGGGAAAGGGACGTCGTTGCTGTGAGTAAATATCTCTCGACTAACTCGACGCCGAATCTCATGGTTGAGTCAATCGACGCCGACAGCTCGTGTTGACCGCGCCTGAAAACTTATTCTCGTTCATCTTTTTCGTTATCCGTCGAGTCTCCTTTCCTTCTCCCTCCCCCCTCCCCCGCCCTAACCCCCCTCTCCCGCACCTCCCGCCGTTCTAATCCTTACGTGAAACTATTCATAATTTCATTTACATTTTAGGTATATGATTGACGGTTTGCAATGAATTTCCCGCCGTTCGGAGGCCACTTTCCCGGCACTATACCGAGTATCCATCAGTTCGCGACCGACGGCTCCGGTGGTGCAGGCGCGCGTTACGCTAATCATTTTCCCAACCAGCCTCCGATCGGAGTGCCGGTTATGGGAAAGTACCGTCCTGAGACCAACGGCGTACAAACTCCTCAATCTCAAGTGATGATGAACAACAAGGCTAATTATCCAAACAGCAACGTCCACCATTATCCCAATGTGCCATATTCTCAAGCTCAACCGGTGCAACAGAGACCCTCCAATTCTCCTGGAATGCAAGAGAAACGTTCGTATCATCAGGTAACATCTTTCATTTATCTCTTCGCCCCCTTGTTAGACTCTGAATATCTACAGACGTACTCAGACGGTCTTCAGAGCTCTAATAATCCATCGCCGATCCCAATTTTTAGCAAGCCACCGAGACTATAAATCAACAGGACGTTTGCAATCTCCTACAGGATAAGGACAAAAGCAAGGATAAGAAGGCGGATGAGCAGCAGCGTAACGGGGACACTGCGACCAATGGTGGACAGCAGGACTATACGATGCATCAACATCATCAACAACATGCCCACACCCAAACACCTGCTACGATGCCTGCAACCTGGCAGTCCTTGGCAACGCCTGGCTCCACCGTAGCTGATTATCTTAGTCATTTACCAGCTAGTACTTTGCCGCTTAGCTTACATCATTTTCTCAAGTACTCTGCAGAAAGTATAAAGAAGGAATCCGAAATGGCACAAACAACATCCGTAGCTGTAGCTACCACAACTACGCCTAATATCATGATGTCACCAAATAACAAGAAAAAGAAGAAGAAGAAGCCACCAAAGGAAAAAAAACCACGCCCAAAACCAGGAGAAATTCGATTGACTACAGCTTTAGATGGCTCTACACTTTACTGCTGTCCTGAGTGTCATATGGCATACCCTGAACGAGAATTGCTGGAACAACATCTATTAGGTCATACTATGGAACGAAGATTTGTCTGTGACATTTGTGGAGCGGGTTTAAAAAGGAAAGATCATTTGACACGCCACAAGCAAAGTCATAATCCTGAAAGACCTTATGTCTGCACTGTGTGCCTAAAAGCTTTCAAGAGAAAAGAACAATTGACGTTGCACTTTGTAATACATTCTGGCGAGAAACGTCATGTGTGTACAGAGTGTGGTAAAGGCTTTTATAGAAAAGATCATTTGCGAAAGCATACTAGGAGTCATATTGCTAGGAGAGTGAAAGCTGAATTAAGTCAGAATGCTGGTAAGATACTACTTCGACCGACAGATCTCAACAAATTTTATAATGCATTTTAATCTCTGTATATGCAAAGATTGTGTTACTCTAGTTTTGTACACCTGGTAGAATGATTAATGTTTTATTTTAGGTACTCAACAGAATCAACAGCAGAATAATGTATCCAGTATGCAAACGACGACCGTGTCAGCATCGTCCGTTCTTCCAGGCGGGCATCCAGGTCCTCTCCTATCCTGAGCCCCGCCACCAGGGAACTTCCAAGTTCCCCATCCAAACAATATTCTTCATACTCATACTTCGCATCATACATTACATCATCATCACTTGGCCGCAGTCAATGTGGCGCACCAATCGAACGTTACTCCGCTTGCTACACCCAGCCATTATCAGACGCACGAGCTCGGCTTTCTAGGACATGTAAAAGATTTCTGAGAGCAGGGGAAGACCTCGACTAAGAGGTAACATTATGACGCTACACGATTGTCTCCGCGAACAGAGTTTCAGCGATTTCACGTGGCTCGGACATAGTGAGTTTTCTACATATATTTCATTTAAAAGTGATTCAAACGATGTTCTGCTTCTTGCATCCTTCTTATAAACGACGATGAATTCATTCGTTCATGCGGATGCTATTTAACGTACGAATTCTTGCATCCACAATTATATTTGGATGCAAAACGATTCGAAGGATGTCCAGAATTTGTTCAACATTTTCTCTTTAGATCTTTATAGCATGAATAAATGTGATATACGAGCAAGGATCGAGAACAGACACGTTCACACTATAGTATGGGTTGAAGTGCATACAAAGTATAATTTCAGTAAGAGAACTAGATTAGGAGCCTGATTTAAGAGTCTTGCCATACTCATGGTATGTATGAAAAACAAAACATATTTTTGTGAAAGCTTGGTATTAATATATGGAAACTAAGCTAGTTAGCGGGGGAGAGAGAAATACAATGAATTATATTTTTTTTCTTCATAACTGTGCTGGATCGAAATGCTGTATTTGCGAGTGTATCTATCAGATTTTTATAATTATCTGATTCGGTTGAATAGTGCAAAACAAGTTATCATATTAAAGAATCTTTTAGAATTGTAAGGGCAATATAGATGCAAAAACATTCGTCCCAATGTCTATTCGATTGTATGTCTTTCAGTTTGAATTAATATCATAAAAATTTGATATTTTCTCAATATTTTATATTTCAACATATTGAGTATACTTTAACAATGCATTATATAGATGATACTTCTTAATATACTAAATTTATTTACTAAATTTATTTTAAATGAAAATTTTTTAATTTTTAAAATATAGGATTTATTAAAAAAGAAAACATATATTAATAATTATTATTATGTATGGCAATATTCTGTGCACGGTAAAAGTTATACTTCTTTTGTTTTCTTTGATTTTGCATACAAAGTTGACAGTATTTTATATTTTACGATAGTTCCAAAATTGTGCTTATATGTATACTTTTATACATAAGTGCGTAAATATTTATATGAATATATATATATATATATATATTTTACGATTCATCAAGATCGTACTAAAATCCTTTGTAAACAAACTCTTATTGAGTTTGTTTCGTTTTTATATGATTTTTACATTGTTTTTATAGATATTTTTCGTTAGATCTGTTTAATCTTCGTTGAGTACTGATTACATTCGTAAGTTCTGTCCTTAAAGGTACAGTATATATTTAGGTTTTTTGTTTTTTCTTTTTATATGTGTATACAGTACATTATGTTCAAATAAGTACAGTTGATAAACTGTTTAATTTATATATTGAGCCTTTTGTAAAGATAACCCTCGTGGACTGTGATCATTTTGGATAGAGATTTCTTGCTCTAGTTATCCAAATGAACTTGCGTTATCAATTATCTATCTAATTTTTTTTTTTAGACTTATTAATTGTGCCATTCTTTTTAAATCCTCCTTGCCGTTTTCTCTTGCCATACCAATAACTGTTCGGTTACGATCGCTCACACTATCGTACATTTATGTTTGTCGTCAAGTATCTTGTACGTGTTTAAACATTAATTCAACGTCAATATGATGGAAGATAGTGTTGAATATGTTTAGGTACTGTATAAATGTAACGTATATGCCTGGTTAGGAATGTGATGCGAATTTTTCAAATGGAAAAAAGATTGGAAAGTTTCAGATATGTAGAATGCCAATTGTAGAATGTATCTTTACACAACAATTTTAGATTTTTCATTTGAAGTAGGCGAAATAAACTTTTAATCGAGGAGAAGACTATGAGAAAGAGGATTTCTAAACCAATGATAATTTTTAACATAATGTTGAAACTAATAATGTCGATGGTTTTTACTATATTCATTATAACCAACTTTTTTGAAGTATTGCATCTGTGTTGTATAATACTTTCATACTTAAAGATCAAATGTCATAGCACAACGATGATTAACTATTAAACTAATGCACCATTTAAAGAACTATCTAATCGATATAGACAATAGCCCAATAGTTTCTGACATAGTCTCTTGAGAAATGTCACTTTTAATTTGATTATACTTTGTTCGATAAATAATATCTTCTTTCCAAAAGTAATAAACAATTGAAAGAAAATCCAAGAAAGTTATAAAATTATCGTACGGTTGATCCTCGTTGTTGACTCTTCCGCATCATGTTTCTAGCGTGATACGTTTTAGCAAGTAACACGAAAATTCAGGTTTCGTCAGACCTCAAGTATAATGATATAATAAGAATATGACATACATAGTATATACTAAAAGTTGTATATATCTATATATTTATATTTATATATATATAGATATATATATAGATACATAAATATTATATTATAAAAGTATAAGAGAATGAGCTGTATTAAAATACTCCACCGCCACGTATTTGTAATCGTAAATAACAACAACAACAACAACAAAAAAAGAGAGTACACCTTAGACGGTACATTTAGTAAGTAAGTTTGTATACAAGACAACAAAAATACGACGTAAATTGAGAAAGAAAAAAATTAGTGCGCGTGCGAAAGCGAGAAAAAAAAGAGAGAGAGAAAGAAAGAATGAAAGTGAGAGCGAGAAAGGATGAGAGAGAACGAGAGAAAGAAAAGTCGAAGAAGAAAGAGCGAGAGATAGTCTCCTAAAACGGAGCAAGCCAAATATGGAGCTACTGAAGAAAAAACTCGCAATGTCGATATTGTGTGTGTGTGTAGTTATACCGAGAATTCAAAGAGAAAGAGAGAGAGAGAGAGAGAGAGAGAGAGAACAAAAAAAAATGCCGTGCGTATTATTGATCTAATCATGCGAAGAGAAAATAATTAATAAAATATAGCTTTATGATTTATACAACGGAGTTGAGTGATGAGAAGAAAGTTTTCCAAAAATTGTACATCTTTACAAAAATAATGTGAAATGTGACATCACAAAATGGTGGTCTATTCAAAAGCTATGATTAAGAAAACGGTGTTCTCGTATTCGACGGATTTTTTATACTTTTTAATGAAAAAAGAAAATAATAATAATAATAATAATAATAATAATAATAATAATAATAATAATAATAATTAAACAAAGTAAATTATCCGTCTCTTCGAGTAAATAGAAGTTGGTGTTCCTAAGAAAAAAAAAAAGGAAAGAAAAGAAAAAAAAATGAAAAGAAAGAACGATATTTAAAATAGTTCTCTCTTTTTCTTTCTCTTCTCTCACTCTCTCTCTCTCTCTCTCTTTCTCTCTCTGTCTTTCTTTCTTTCTCTCTCTCTCTCTCTCTCTCTCTCTCTCTCTCTTTCTCTCTCTCTCTCTCTCTCTCTTGCTTTTTCTCTCTTTTTCTCTCAAAATAAAAGGAAAAACAATTCTCCAGTGCCTTCGCATAGCGCTGGAATTTTTCGTATTTCTTCTAACTTTTTCGATGAGTAAAATAAAAGAAATGGCGTTGTGCGTGACTCTTTTTGGAACACCGCGTATATGTACTTGCTACTTCCTCCATTTTCTTTTTCGCATATAAGATCTTCGCGCGGTAAAGTTCATATACGCGAAAGAAAGAGAGAGAGAGAGAGAGAGAGAGAGAGAGAAAGAAAGAGACAGAAATAACGACAAAAAGTAAGGTTAAATATTTTTGGTAATGAAAACGATACAAATCATCGAAAACGACGACGATGATAATGATGATGATGATGATGATGATGATGAGAATGATGATGATAATGATGATAATGATGACGATGATGATGATAATTATGATAATGATGATGATGATGATGACGATGATGATGATGATGATAATGATCATTGCACCTTGTTATTGACAAATTCGTACAAGTATCGATGAAAGATACGATAGAGAAAAAAGAAGATATTGACATATTGACATCCATGTTTCTTTGTTTTTTTAATTTTTAATTTTTCTTTTGAACACTTTTGAACACGTTCAACATGTTTCAAAGGGCTTTAATTTTTTTTATTTCAAAACACATTTAGAAATCGTGTACTTAATCATTCGTGCGACTCAAAATGCAAAATAATGTATTTTTACATTGCGCTATTTGAATATATTCTCTACACATACGTACATACATAAATACACACATACATATATATATATATATCATATACTTAAATCGATAAGTACGTAATATATTTAATTTGATCGCTTCGAGTTAAATAATTAGACATATTTTTTACATTTCGTGCGTTAATTTTTGTCAACGTTTTTCTTTTTTTTTTTTTTTTTTACGTAGTCACATTTTTAGCGGGAAATTCAAAGATGAGAAGTAGAGGAAGGGACGTATTAATTTTGACTTGTCAAATCGAGTAATGAAAGTAAACGTTGAATAGATTGTCAAATTTTATTGGTTAGTTTACTTGAAAAGATCGACGTAATGAAAGGAAAAAAAGGAAAGAAAATAAACAACATGAATGATTTTATAATGTTCTAACTCGATGATGATTAAGATTTCAAAAAATCGAAAAAAATATAGGTCACGAAAGGAAGGATTTATGTTTATATACATATGCTTCTTACTCTGGCTCGTTCGGTCGTACATAAACATTAATAATGTAACAGTGTGTCGATTAGAGGTTAGCGTCTTCATATATTTTTTAATGACAGAAGCGTTATCTCTCGTGATCAAATAAAACAAAAAAAAAAAAAAAAAAAAAAAAAAAAAAAAAAAAAAGGAAAAAAGATAAGGACGTTCGTTTTTCCATTACGTGAGCATCATTCGTAATGCTTCACATGCATAAGTAGTTGTCGTAAATTTAACTTTTTCCCGTATATTTGAATATCTTGGATTTTCCTGGATTTTGCAGGCGAAGCGCATTTTTGCCATTTACTGTTGTTAGAAAGTGAACTCTAAACAGCTTATTTTATTATATCGCATTCATACATATTATTATACGCTGTGGATATGTATATGTAAAATAATATACTGTTCAAAACAATTAGAGGATCATTACTGTGAACTAGTTTTATCAGCACCGATCAAATGAACGGAAAGAAACACAAAAAAAAGCTTCCCGAAAAATTCTGTGAATTAATTTCTTTTTACACTTTATTATAACGCATTTACTACTCTTCATTAAAAAAAAAAAAAAAAAAAAAAAAAAAATAAATGAACAAACAAAAATTCTTGAAATTATATTTGCGGCGTGGAACGTGGATAAAGATTACAATATGTAATCCTCTAATTGTTCTGAACATTTTAAATAAAAGATGAGAACCGCAGGCCCTTAATCCGTAAGATTAGAGGGTTTCCAGGCAATAATTCATTATTAAATATACATATGTCACCCATTGTACGAACGAAAATAATTTTCGACCAATGAGGGGACATATCCATGCCTATAACTATTATTACGGGAAAGAGTTAAGAATAATATTTTCGATTATCGAAACAGATTTTTGTGTAATAGCCGTTCTCTCGATGGACAGAGAAGAAAAAAATTCTTACTTACACTAAAAAAAAAAAGGAAGGAAGAATGATAAATGCACACACTCACATGAACACACATATACACATACACACTTCATGTTGTAAATCAAATAGAATTTCTCCGAAGGATGAGTGTAACGGATGAGAACAATATTTTTCTACGCAACGTCGAAACTCTTAATCGTACTAAATCGATCGATAGAGCCAAAAGTGAACTCGATTGAAAGCCTTCGTATAAGAAACGCGTGATCTTCGAACGGGTCAAACTAAAACGGGTTTGCAACAAAAAAAAAACCGATTGGAATGTGGCCTAAAGAATTATTATTATTATTATTATTACATTAATACTATTATTACTATTATTATTATTATTATTATTATTATTATTTTTTTTTTTATTATTTTTATTATTATTATTATTATTATTATTATTATTATTATTATTATTGTTACTATTACATTATTATGTACGAAGTTTCAAATTTAGAGTTCTGAATATTGAGAAAAAAATTGCTGCAATTTTTTCATGTACATTGCATTTTGCTATATTTGTTTGTAATTAATCACATTCCTATCGATTAAAGTCATTTTTTTTTGGGTGCGAACCAAGCCTTGTTCTTTCCTCGTTCGTCAGCGAAGAACAAAATGTTTTAGTTTGCTCGGCTTGTCGTCCACTTGGCGTGCATGCGTGCGTGCGTGCGTGTACCACACAACATACATTTTAATGCGTGCGATTCTATAAGCGATTTTTTCGCGAAGGACCCAACGTCGTCGTCGTCAGCGCGCGAACGAGTGAGATACGATCGAAGGGAAATGTGGAAAAGCTACATATATAAAAAAAAAAATTCCTCGACATAGTACAAAGCATTTAAAAGCTCAATTATATATATTTTTTTTCCCCGAATAGTCTAGACGAGAGAGTCATTTGAAGATTTTACAAGTTTTTTAGTGGGCCGTTTCGAAAAGCTTACCATGTGACCATGAAGAAGAGGAAACTTATAATTCCCACCACAAAAAGAAAGTTCGTAATGCGAAGTATTTTTCAATATATTTCTTAATTTTTCTGTGTTTTCTCTCTCTCTCTCTCTCTCTCTCTCTCAATCTTTCTCTCTCTCTTTTTCTCAATCTCTCCAAAATACGAGAATATAATATCCAATAATTATTCTTGATACTATGAATAAAATGTAAAATTTATATTGAAATCATTTTATTAGAATTATGTGTACTTCGTGGACACCCGGTAAGCATTAATTCGAGAAAAAGGACACTTTGTAATCAATCCATCAAAGGACAAAATTTTTTGTTCGGACGTATCCTAATATTGTTCTGTTTTCTGATTTTTTAATTTTTTTGTTTTTTTTAAATATTTTATATTACTTTTTTTTGCCTTCCTTATTCCCTTCAACCCACAAAATCCGCTCCCATAAAGTTGAACATTTGTACCGCAGTCTTCCAGGGTACAAAATATGCAGTTCTTTCATCGTCGTGTATAAATCAAAAGAAATACATGCGAAGATTTCGGAAGGAAAAGAGGAAGAAAGAATGAGAGTGAGAGAGAGAGAGAGAGAGAGAGAGGATGTATATGTGATGAGAGAGTGTGTGAGATAGAAAGGGATAGAAAGAGTGTGAAAAGGAGAAAAGGTTAAAAAGATGAAGAGGAAGGGAAAAAGAAAAAAAATTGTGTATAACTAGACGATCCCTCTGATGATCTCAGCGTTTTATTTTTGTATAGAGTGCATAAAACGTGTAACTTTCAGAAACGCATAAGAGGGGAAAAAAACGGATAATTAGATTGAAAAGGGGCAAGACTTATATAATAAGGAAAAAAAAGCGTTTAGAAAGATGTAGGTATATAGCAACATACAGACGAATTTAGGCTGCGAAGAGATATGGAAGTTTAAAGTTTGTGAACATTTTTCAGATATTTCCCAGTGCTGCTTTATGTAATACCCTACATAATACATATACATATATAAAAATTGTAAAAAAATGCTGGAAAAAGTGCAAACTTCGTTGATGTTTTATTTTAACCGATCATCCTCGTTTGTTTCCTTCTTCTTAGTCCGTTCGATAAATTATAAAAAATTAATTGCTCATGCGGTTAGATAAATCTCCAAAATTTATATAATAATGATTTATTTAATCATGTTGCTACAACCAATAACATAACGTTTTTTTTTCGTTTTTGTTTCTTTTCTCTCATCTTGCCTGGTGTACACAAACATCTTCATTCACTTTTAAATTATAATACAACAAAACCGATGGACAGTCAATTATTCTCCATAAATATAAATAATATACAAGAATGATACAACAAAATATTATTAATAATAATAATAATAATTATAATAATAATAATAATAATAATAATAATAATAATAATAATAATAATAATAATCATAAATTTAATGGTACTAAAAATGACTGTGAAGCAGTGATAACGGTAGCAGAAGTAGTGGCAATAGGGATTGTAACAATAATAATAATCATATTATGATAAAATAACGATATAATAAGGTATACACATGTACGCTCGTTTGTAACGTGCGTATATGTATACGTGAGTCAGTGTATGCTTGTTAATACATGAACAGTGTAAATGTAAAATACCAACTATTAATTAATTACCTAATAATATTACATTCATTCTTGCTCTCTTTCTTTCTCTCTTTCTTTCTCTCTTTCTCTCTCTCTCTTTCTCTCTCTCTCTCTCTCTCTCTCTCTCTCTCTCTCTCTCTTTTTTCTATGGTTACCAACATATGCACATAATAACAGACACGCTTGTAGGCAAAATGTCATAAAATATTAATATCGAATTTTACTCAGTTTCTCAAAAGGTTTATAAATGTTCGTCTTATTTATTATAAGAAGGATAGAGGTATAATAACCTTTGTCATAGTAACTCTTAGCTAACAACATTTAGCACATTATTCATTTAAACAGTAACGAAAACATACTTTTAATGATAAATAACAGTCACTGCTTTCCATAATATTTAGCAGAAGCAGAATAATTTTAATTACGTTAATTTGACTTAGACGACTGATTTTGAAATCAGTCTGATTGCAAGCAAATTAATATTTATAATCAAACATATCAACGTTTATCGATTTAGAAAATTTTTAGATAGCACAAACGGTTGAAACTTATTATCAAAAAAATAAAGGTTATTGAAAATGTTTCATTTGCTCATATTGGTATACGTTAAGAGGCAATAACGTAGAACTGTTCGATAAATCGTGATTGCAATCTTTTGCAATATTAATCACAATTTATAATATTTTATTAAAATTCTAATGAAGTTCAACCCTGAAAAATTCGTTTTCCTAAATTACAAAAAAGATTTCTGCTCATAATTCACGTAAAAACATGCGTAGATTTTACAGCTAAGTACGCAAAATGGAAAACGGAGGTGGCCCAGCTTGCCTCATCATCATGGCAAAACTACTCAGTCCTTCTTCGTTAGTACTTTGACCATTTTGGTTATTTTGTGAGCTATTTAAAATTTTATTTCTACTACTGTTATGACTCTGTAAATGCTTTTTCAAATGGTCTTTTCTGTAGAAGGCTTTACCACACTCTGTGCAAATTTGATTTTTGCTTCCCGAATGTATAATCATGTGGCGTGCAAGATGCTCGTTACGTTTAAACGCTTTACAGCACATATTGCATTGATAAGGTCTGTCTTTATTATGGCCTTGTTTATGTCGATCAAGATGTTCTTTTCGCTTCAAGCTTGCACCACAGATATCACAGATATGAGGCCGCTGCCGGTGATCCTCCAGATGTTCATGCAATGTTTCACGATCTTCAAATCTATATGCGCATTCTGGACAATGATACACCAGCATACCTTTGATAAAATTGTAAATAACAATAATAACCTTACTGATGAACATAGAATATTCTATATATCTTAAAAATATTTGTTAATTACATATTTAATGATTTATGCTAATTCTCACCATTGATGTGCTGTGGTTCTACTTCAAATTCAAGCTTTGGCCGAACTTCTTGACAATTGTGTGAAGAATTATTGCTATTATCCTCGTATTTTGTTACATATGGTAAACCTAATGTACTGGAACAACGTGCTAAATATTCAGAAGTAAGTCTGAAATCTATTTGCAAAGGATCTGTCATTGTAGCCGCATCTACTTTTTGAATTGTTTGTGTGCTTGAAGATTGATGCGAAATTTGAGGACACGTCTCCTTATTTCCACAATTATTTTCATTTCTATTTTCATCCGTTTGTTGCACATGCTGTGGCGGATGTGTAGGATAAGTATATCCTGTCATATTTGGTTGCGGATGGTCGTGTATTTCAGATGGATATTTCACATTATGTGGATTATAAGCCATGTTTCAAAAAATGACACTAATATAACCACCCTCTAACATTTGTGCCTATAAAATTTCATATGATATTAATGAATACAAATTTTTTAAAACAGAGATAGGCAAAGGATTTGACATATAAATATTTACCTTCTAATAGTGCTTTTTACAACACTGGCACATTATGGGTTGTTATTTCTTCATATTAAATCAGACTATTATTACCACATTATTAATTAATTTAAACATCTATAGTTCACACAAAAAGCTTCAAAGAACTCATTTAATACAGACATGACGTCTGTTAAAAAACATTAATATTCTTTCATAGGTTTCCGCTTGTACATTGATTTCCTTTTAGGATACAGTATCATTGAATAAGAGTCTGCAAGACAAATTATATTACTTATATTACTTTATTCTATATTTTACTTTTTTTATGATCTAATCCTTTCTCAAAGAGAATAATTACAAGATTATTTAAAAAAATTAAAAATATGAGTATATTGCAAACATATATGCATATAAAAAGAAAAATATTGTATTAGTTCGACGGAATGACACAGCACCTATCATGATTCTTTCAACGTAAGTAATATCGTCGTTGAAATTATGTCGAGAGAAGACAATTTTCTTACCTTATAAAAATTTTATATACAAATTAATGCACGATTAATGCATCCTACGATCTATAAAAAATATTTCTGATTTTAATTTTTGATGATTGTGAAAGCAAACAATATATTTTTCTCGTAACGTTTCGTTAACGCGTTACCACGGTAAGGAACGAAAAAATCTGATTGACCAGGTCAGGACAGGTGTTACTCTCCGTCCCTTTCTCTCTTTCTTTCTCTCTCTTTCTCTCTCTCTCTCTCTCTCTCTCTCTCTCTCTCTCTCTTTCTCACTCACACTACCCCCCTCCACTTCACCCTTTTTCATATTCTTTCTCTTTCTTTCTTCACTTCTAATTTCTACCTATGGGAGAACGAAGGGTCGAGAGTTTTCTGTCGACGAATTTTGGAAAATGTATTTTCGATACGCTTACACGATGATCGTACGACAATCGTACTATCGAAGATACTTACCATTGAATGGTGTCGTTCATGTAGAAAACAGTATACGCTAGCTGCTATTTGTTTGTATCCAGCCCGGCCATCTTTATGTATCAGCTGCTTTGCGATCTGTTCGTACTCTCTCTCTCTCTTCCTCTCTCTCTCTCTCTCTCTCTCTCTCACTCACTCGCTCTTTCTCTCCCTCTTTGTCTGCTATTCGCGTTTGTAGATTTACCTGTTTGTCCTTATAAAAGAAATTCGATAAATCTTGTAATATATATTACCGTTTAATATGATCAACTATCATCGTATCAACTATCGATTGATATGTGAAATGTAAATATTTACATTAATTCGTCTAAATTTAAAAACGTTCCTAAAGAAACATATGTAACGCGTCGACAGAAAATGAAAGAATTTGATCGTATTCAAAACCGGCGGCGATGGTGGCGATTACAGTGGCGACGTTGGTGGCAAGAATTTGACTGAACAAATACTGTGGTTTTCTCAAGCACTAGCTATAGTGGCATAGCGATTTTTGATAAGCTTATTAAAAGAATCTTTGAAGTCCTTCATTTCTAACAATTAAATCGTTATTATGATTAATTATTATTATAAAGTAAGTATTATTATTATTTGTTCATCATGGAAATCTGATGTTAATTTTGCGTATAATATTTGATTTATTGATAACAAATTCTTTAAGGCTATTCGCCACCTTTCACTCGTAGTATATGTGATTTCAGCGACAGGTACGGACAAAATATGAACTACAAGCGCAATAGGGAAACATTGTCCCCACTATGCGCCTATTGCATCGGTATATAAGCTTGTTAGGTTATATCCCTATCACGCTTAATTTAACAATTGGGTTAGTTAGTGACAAAAATTTTTGTATGCAGTAAAAATAATAGTATATCTGATAAAAACGAAAAATGAATATATGTCAAATTATACTTTTTTGAAGATAGATTAATTATACAAATTTTATAGTTTTTGTTTCTAGTTAAATTTATATAGATAGTTAAAATGTATTTAAGTAACCATTGACTCGATATCATTTGTGATGAAATGTAAAACATATAAAATATAATATACATTATACCAAAAGTAATATCGAGTATCCATGTCTCATCAAATGGAGATTAATGCATATGAAAATCCACGGGCTAACGGGTAACTTTACTCTTTTATTTTACCGCTATTATTATTCAAAAATAAAAACAAGATCAAAGCAGAATCTAAGTCTTTAATAATGGAGAAAAGAAATTTATTTTTTTTTTTATTAAGACCTTATACATAACTAAATAGTTGCTAATAATTATCTACATATATAATCAATAAGAGTAATAAAGAAATTCGAATTTTTTAGTGTATTTCTCTAAAAAATTATTTTAGGATTCTACTATACTTAATCTGTTTATCTATCGAAATATAATCGGTAATGTAAAATGTAAATACTTTAATGTTTATTTAGAATTAGGAAGAAAAGATTTTGAAAACGCATTGAAATATGCAGCCATTCACTAGGTAGTACTTGTGTTACGTATCCAGATTATGGATTACAATAACTCGCAAGCAGTACCAACTCAGATCTCACCGCATAGAGATTATTGCTTCTAGAGACCTATAGGCTCATGATGATTTTACTGTAAAATTCGAATTCTGGGGTGAAATTATGTCCCAGCGAGAATTTATGTCCCAATGGTAACTGAAAGAAAATCAATCCCCGCTTACGGATAGCCATAATATTGAAAATGTTATAACAGAAATATGTAAATGAAATAACAGGATCATCGTAATATTGGAAGCTTCGACCATCTTGAGCACGATTGTTCTTTTTTTCAGAATTTTAAACAATAAAAAGAACTCCACAGTAAGACTATTAATCACTTCCGCGAATATCCACGCCTGTGCCCACTGACGTGCACGCAAGTGTTCCTCTTATCCTATTCATACGGAAAAGAAAAGAGTTCTTTCTCTGTATATGACAAGGAAAGATCCCATAATCTCTCGTATAAAAATTTAATCCCACGATGATAAATCGAACCTCTCGACGATATGTCGGACCCTCGCCGATGTATCGAATCTTCTCGTCGACTAATCGCCACACCACAGATGAATCTATAATCTATCCCTCGATGATCAAGCTTAGAGAAGAAGAAGAGAAAGTCGATATCTCGATGATCTAGCCTGGAAAAAAAAGAACAGGAAGAAAAGCAAAGAAATTCGAAATGTGCGTGAGAACAATGGAATTGAGAACAAGAGATGAATACTTGAAAGATTGCTCCATCCGAGCAAAATCAAAATACTCAGATTAAGCAAGATTTTTCTCTATTACAAGAAGAAAAACCCGCCCAAGACCCCTCCCAAGGACCCATACCCATGGGCCTCATTCATCATTCTTACTCATGGGTCTCAATCGAGAGAAACTAGAATAATTAAACTAATATAATCAGTTTCACTATTATATATTTATATGATTATGCTTTTCGATAAAAAGAGATAACTGTTTACTTATTGCAAAAAATATGAAAGATCGTCCTTATTAAACATGACCGATCGTGCTTTCATTATTTGACCCGAGATTCGAGATTGGAATAAGCGTGGCTATCTACGCGAGCTACTTAATTCTTGATTTGCCTATAGTATCTACAAATATCTAAAAGTTGGCTACGCGTGCTATTGCTATGAAGTTCTGAAGGAATAGAAAAATAGAAATAAAATAATTATTATTATCGTTATAATAAGAAGAAATCGAAAATATTGAAAAAATGTTTAATATAAAAATTTACTTACTTTAAAATTTCTTTGTTATTGGACGATGAACATTTTGTTCCAATATGATGAAAAACCGATCAACATTACTTCGCGATTGTAAGAACTATTCTTTAAATATTAATTAGTTATGAAAGTAAAATAAATGAAATTATAAATTGTCTAAGCTTACACATATAGAAGAAATGAATTTCGATGTTTACTCATCGGAATGGAAAAGGTTCGCGTTTATTTGATATGAGATGAAGATAATGACTGCGAGTTTAAAATTAAATTTTATTGAAGTATTTAATTATTTTATATTTAACGTATGTTACAAGCCGTATAATTTTTAAAAATCTTTAAGCGAATCTTTTGTTGTTTAAATATGAATTTATTGTACATTATAGATAGTTCAAATAATAATAAAATTACTGAAAGTGTAAATTATTAAAGTTGCTCCTACAGGGGTAATCTACTTTGTATTATTGCTATTAAAAAAAAAAGCATTTCTCATATAATAACCATCTCAATGATAGTGTGAAAATGAACTCATATTTTGATTTTTATAAAAATAATATATAATATATATATGCAAAAAAATAAATTAGTTGACTATGTTTACATTGATAAAATAAAAAACAGCTAATAAGAATCTAATCAACCTCGAACTCACAATTCCTAAATTATGAATCTAGATGCTTGCTATTCTATTAAACGTTCCTTATATCTATACGTTTAGTATATAAAATACAAAGAGTACTATACATTTTTCTAAAATTTAACGATATTTCAAAAAATAAAACTTATTGACATGAACGATTGAACATATGTTTCCTTATTTTTACTATAGAATCATTTGTCCAAAGACCATTAAAAATACCAGAGTGAGTTATCGTTACTTTTCCGTGTGAGTATCGCGATATGCATTTCTTTACGTTTTAAATGGGTCAAAAAATCAGAAATAAATAATCTTAAGAATATTATGCAATGATATTAATATAGTAAATATATGCATTGAACAATTATTGCTTACTGTAATTGAAATATTAATTGATTGTTATGTAAAAATTAATTTATTTAAATAATATTTATTTAAAAATTATTAATTACTAGTGCAGCACGATATGCATTCGATTTTGAAATACTTCCGAATTCAATTTTTGTACATGTATAAATGAAATTTTTACAATTAGCAAAGTATTTACTAAAATTATCAACTTGTTTTTATCATTACTTCGCAGCTGAAAATTATTTGTTTGTTCAGGAATTGAAGTATAAAAATAGAATGAAATAATTATAAAAAAAAAATTTGCATTTCAAATGTTTTGAATGTTAAAGGTCATTGTATTTATCGGGCTAAATCGAACATTAGTATTGCCAGTATTCCTAATGAATTGTCGGTAATACAGAATGTGACATGAAAATGGTAACGTGCAGGTTTTAAATTTAGTTCGTTTTCCTATTAATCGATGGCACTAAAATAACAGCTTTTTTTTTTATAGTTGATAAGTTAATTACCATACTTTTTCATTATTATAACGCGCTTTTTGTTAAATTTTAAAAACAATTGCAACATTCAAATTGGAAGATAGCAATATGTAAATATTAAATTTTCTCAACCTAATAATAGATGATAAATCACATTTCTATTTATTCTTTTTAATTATATTTTATCAAGGCTCTCTTTCGAAACTATAAAAAAGGTATATCTTAACTTGTTAACTGTTTGCCAAATGTTAATAACGCAATATTTCTAAAAATGAATTCTACAAAAACATATCTCTTATAGACAAGACAAGAATGACTCATTGTCGTTAATCGCAAATTGTTTTTGATGATATTCTCATGATTCATTCATTCTTCCGTTTAATATTCGTCGATTTCTTGATATCGAATGAAAAATATAACAGGGGTCTACTATTGCTACCATAATAACTACAATATTGTGTGAGTCATATCGAGTATCGAGAACCCTCTCGATCATTCAGTTACCGGCCGGAAGCTGTGCGTAAATGTGACAGACGTAAGGCGGCGTTGTTAGGACATTGCCTACGCCATTGTTAATCCAGGTTCACCGGTGAGAAATAACATGTGACTTTATAAATTATTTACCAAATTAAAATGTTAAAGAAATAATTAACATATTCGAATAAGTAACATATCTTTATTTTTGATAAAGACAAAATGCAAGACAAATTTGTGATTTTGTAATATGATAAAAAGAGATTATTTTTATCTTTATCAATTTATTATTACAAAGAAAGTTTTACGAAATGACGAAAGTTCATGAATATTTTTCAATTATTTTTTCAATTCTTTTTTTTTTTTTTTTTCTTTTTAAATAACTATGTCACCCATAGGTTCAACGAGGAAGGCAACGTTAGCTCGAAATTACTCGTGGGAGCGTATTAACAGGTTCGTTAACGATCGAACGTCAAACATGTCTCTCCGATCTATTTTACAGGCGTCGTTATCATGTGACTAAACGCCGGTTCACAATATTACATTCACACAGCGATAAGGAACGACATGATACAATGGGGCAGGTAAAATAGAGAGAGAGGAAGAGAGAGAGCATTTTAGTATTGGAGACGTTCCAAAGTACTACTTTCGCATATGGAATTGAGGTTGTGTTCGTTCGCTTATATTCGCCTTTTAAACCGAGCCTCGCGTGACAGTAAAAGCCTAATCGAAAGCCACTCTTCGCAGCTCAGTTTGGAGGCTCGTGTGAAACCCTGACATGCATTCGAATATGGCGAGATACTTAAACGTAGTCTATATTTGGATTAATACGATCGCGCGATCGTTCGGTTGACCTTCCAAGATTTGTATAAAAATACATTTTTAAATGAAAATTTTGTTTCGAAAACAAAATTTTATACGAATGTATCAATTCCTTCTTTACAATTACAATCACTTCCTATACCTTTTTTGAATGAGTCTTTGTCCTGTTATCGTAAATCGATTTATAGACATCTAAGAAATCGTCTTTGATCGGTATTCATTCTCAGTTAATTGTATTATATCGAAAACGACTATTATTACGCCTAAGATCGAGATAAAGTGAGGGACACAAAGTGGGGATAGCGATAAGCGTTTGCAGCAAAAAAAAAGGGAGGGGGAGCCTCGAGGCGATGCACAAAGTGACCATATTTGGTGTTGTTAGATTACGTTCAATACGTGGGCGTGAACGCACCCTTGTTACTCGTAACTGAATCGCTCCAGTTACGTCGTGGTACGCACATTCATGAAACTAATTAATTTTGTTGGAAGAAGTGCGTTAGATGAATAAGAATAAAAGGAAAAGGTAAAAGAAGAGAAGAAGAGAAAAAGAGAAGAGGGAAAGGAAGAGAGAAAGGTAGGAAGAATACGTCGACGTCTGGAAATCGACCTTTATCGCGCAGAGGATACCAACATCCGCAGGATAACGACTCTGGTGTCCCACCACAGGAAGGGGAAGCGTCTCCTTGCGGATACCAACTCTGCCTTATCCCGACTTCACAATTCAGAAGCTTTTATCGATTTCTGATAAAAAAAATACGGCATTTCCTTGGGATTTTCATGAAATCTTTTTACCCATCTTTTATCAGCTTTTATTTCTTCCGTTTATCATCATGTGATTCTTGTGATTCCTTTTCAAAATATATACATACGTATATCAAAATATTTACCATCAATAATACGTATTCGAAAAGTACGAGCTCTCACGGCGGGAATTTCAAACGTCATACGGAATAACATTTAAATTCTTTCCTTTTTTTTGAGGAGGGGTGAATGTCGGAAAATGGAGGACATCCTCGCATATATTATTACTGCTACTCGTCATCAAATATATATATATCTGAAAAGTAGTTTCTGAGATTTCTCATACGTCATTAGGTCAGAATATACTTTCTATCAACGAACGATGAACCGTTGTCATAGATACAGTCAATGGCAATTTCCGTATTGCATATATATATATATATATATATATATATATATATATATAATATTTATAAGATGCCCTTATATAAACTGCAAAAATATATAAATAATAATTTGTTTTATGAGGACTTTGATAATCAAAAAATTTCGTTTTGGAAGATGATTAATTCATTAAAATAGACTGTACCGTGAGATCTCAAATTTAGAATGATTCCACACGACAAACGTTACTCGATTTCCACCTTCCATTCTATCTTAATAAAATTTTAATTAATGAATCCAGAGGAGAAAGAAACGCGTAACGTCTGCAGATGCGCGCACGCACCGCATGCGACGCGCACTTCGATCGAGTCTCCGCGATGACCTTGATTTCTGAAGCCGTGAAAAGATCCCGTCGTCGTTGAGTCAATTAAACCAAGCCACGAAGTCATTGACTTTGCCGTTTCACGGCCAATTTCTCATCGACGTTCTATAATACGGTATATGTATATATATGTACGTTGTCCCGAAAAATCTTTTAATGATCTCACAGCTTCCTTTACATATATCTTTACGAATGTTAAATTTGATTTACACGACATACTGACTCACTTTTACTTTACGTGCTTGGTATATTTGCGCCTCGAAAAGAAAACGATTTCTAACGATCTAGAAATGTCTTCGAAGACAAAAATAAAAAAATATAAAACAGAGAAAGAAAGAGAGAGAGAGAAATTTCAAATAAAACTAAAGAATTCTTATCCAATCAGAATCGTTTTGAAAGAAAGAAAAAATTTAAGAAAGAAGCATTTACGATTGACCAATTGTTAAGATCAAAAATATGAATTGCGAACTCGGAAATATTCGAAATATCGTCGTCCAATTAGAGAGATGGAAATATTCCAAGTATTAAGATTATTTGGGAGAGAGTTATGGAAGAGGATCGTATGGCTGAACGAAGAAAGTTTAATTCTATTTCATTGATTTCTAAAGAATATATTTCGTCCCTGCGGGTCTCATCCGTTGCGTTTAGTATTAGAAGTAAGCATTCAGTATCCCTAACTAAATTGGACTAACAATGTGTCGTTGTTGAGTTAGGTCGAATCACGTGACCTCTGGCGTCGCACACGCGTGTGCCCACGCGCACGTTGAACGAACGGGGTTGGACGCGTTTATGAAAAGATAGAGCTAGAAGGAGACGGTATTAGGATAAAGATAGAGGTAGAAAGAGGAGGTTGCATCCTGGCTGGGTTTTCGTGTCTCGGTGGCTCCAGCGGCGCCACGGGGGTGTCTCTTTCTCTCTCTGCATGGGGTGAGTCATGGTGTTACCACCTCTCCTCGTGCCTGGGCGTGGTGGCCACCACTGCAGACGTCTCTCATCGATTTCTACAGCCGTGAAACACCATGGGCCGAGTCTCTGCTTTTCGGCTGATTCGCGTACGCTCCTATTCGTTTTTCCTCTCTCTCCCTCTTTCCCCATATTACTCTTGGTTCACTTGACAGAGGACTGGAAATGTATCAAAAAAATGCCAACTCGTCCAGATTTATTTATAAAGTATATATATATATATATATATATATATATATATATATATATATATATATATATATATGTTGTGAATGATATTATAGAGAGTGATAGAAGTTTTTTTGTTAATATTACGTTAAATACATTGAATATTTCAACATTTTGAGATTTGAGACATTTTATATGAAATTTATTGGAGTAATCGAGAAGTCAAAATAAATAATGATATTCGTAGAAGCTATTAAGAGAATCCAATTGTCTATACAGATCTTAACAGATGTTAATGTATGCGATTTAAATGAGTTCTATTATTGTATTCTGTCATTATAATTCTAGAGCTGATAAGGGACAATGGATAGAGTTCGTGGGATGACATACGGTTCCACGATAAATCAGGCATCAGGATACATATACCTTGGGAAGGAGAGTAGGTCTTCCTTAGAGTAAATTTTCCAGGCCTACTACTATAATTAGCAGATATATCTCCCTCCTGCAAAGAAGGCATATGCCGGGGTTCAGCACACAATTCTATCTAACCTCTCTGAAACGAACGTTTGAAAGGCAAACATAGTAATGTTAGAGATAGAACGTGGCCAGTATGTAGAGCCGCACGTTCGAGGAAACCTTTTCGGTGGTCGAGGACAGCTGTAGAACTCGGAGGATGTCTAAACGACGGCCATATCGTTTCAAATTCGAACGCTCCCCATCTGCAGTTCGTCGTGAGTCATCGGTTGCCAGCCAAACTCATGTAGACTCTCTCGTTTTCTCTCTTCCTCATTCGCCCCAAAAGGGAGCTCTCGGTAAGGCTTTCCTCCTATCGAGTGGCGAATCGAATCTCAGAGACTAACTAGACACGTATCAAGTATATTATGTATATCTTAGAAAATTCATTTTGAAGTAGAAAACGTCATGACTTAAGCCCTGATTGGGTTTTAATAATGTACATTTTGTTGGTATTTCCTAATCAAAACTCGGTGCAACTAATTTTGTTTTTCTAATTTTTTGTTGCATCATCAATCTATCTTATTGCATTATTAATCTCTCTTAAATATTATGATGAGGGAGTCGATTAAAGTGATGTGACATATATTGAAAGTTGATTAAAGGAGCATAAGAATATTCATTGTATACGAAAGTAACACTTTGTAAAAAAATAACAATCTTTAGACTGACCAAGTATACAAAAATGTCAACATTTTTTATCAGCATCAGTCTTTATTGAAAGTACGAAAAACACAGTTCCTAACTCCACCCGCAATCAAAGTTATTTCTAGCGAAGAAATGTAGGAGTTCACAAAGATTCGAGTTATTCGACTAGATAGTATATATAACGGAGCGACAGGTGTCGCGATGAAAGCAGGTTCTTCTGACCGATATCCAGGATCGTATCTTGTCTATAGCGTATGTACTAAAGTAAAATATTACCGTCGTCGGCATTTTCGTTTTCTTTTTTAAATTGTGCGACTATCTGTGAAAACATTCACTCGATAAATTTTCACCATTCAACGAAATATTCTTTTTCATATTGAAAAGATCATGTTTTTGTGCATTCAAATATTCCCAATGTAGAACTTATATTTTATATAGAAAAAAAGAAAAAAAATTCTCGTATTGTTAATATGACATAATAAATTTTTTTTCTCATTCTTATTATCATATTTTTTTATTCGAATAAAAATTATCTATTTAAGAAACGCGCATGAGAAAAAAAAATTTTGTTTGGGACACAAATTATCCGAAAATCTAGTTACAGTCCTGTCTTCGCTGCTCCTCGAGATCCGTTTCCAGGCTCCTGCGTTCTAGCCTGAAGCAACGTATACGAAGAGTTCCATTCGAGCACTAAAAAGTGCAACGTGCTCGATAAATCTGTATCTCTCGGTCTTTTGTAAGATAATTTTTTACGTTCACGACGATTTACCGATCAGTAACAATGCAACATTGTCAAAGTTGTTTTTATAGAAGAAAAAGAAACAAATATATCTACATTGAATTCAATTTCATGAGATTTCAACTTGAAAATATGTTTTTAATTACAGCATACATCATATCAAACAATGAGAAGAGAAATCGAGCTCTTATTTCTCTTCTTCATCTTATTCTTCATCTTTTTCTTTAAAAAAAAACAACCAATGGAAGGCTTTGAACGCTAACCTCTAAACGAACTTGAACTTGGAAATATGTAGAACGCATGCGGTCGTGCCGTTAGACATGTTTATCTTATGAGACGTTTTACCACATTAATCTGAGGGTCGTATAAAACTGGCATAAAGTTTCAGATGAGAGAGTCAAATAGTAAATGCATACAAAGGTGTCTTCTTAACAACAGGATTCTTTAGATAGGTTTATGCCGAATGTACAGGTCAAAATGGTGGTCGAACCTGAACCCCTATCTTCTGCCAGCATACACACACAAACACACACGACGCACGTACGGACAAAGGAAGACAAAGACATTCTTTTCTTTACTATAAAATTCAATGCTTTAGGGTCGTTCTAAGAAAAATATTTCCTTGTCTCTATTAGTACAATTGAATCCTTGATGATTTCCCATAAGAACACCATAATCTTTCAAATATATTTATCGTAGCATAGTATATATAATTAAAAATTTCGTATACCGTTATAGTCAAACAATTATAACGCCTGCTTGCATTTCATGTCGTTAGATCATTTCAAATGACAACATCGCGTGTTGTCATATATCACGGTCGAAACATGCAAATGCTTGCCTCTGCAGGAATTGTCGATTAATATATGCATAGTATGATCAGCTTAATCGCGACATTCTACTTTCCAGTCCATTTAAGCAGAATTTACGGATTCGATTGAAATACTGTTGGTAACGTAGTTGGGATGATTTATGTTCATAACGTTAGATTCTACATTTGAGACAGGGATTCTCAACCTTCTCGAAGTTGAAACAAGATTAATTTCTATAGATGATATTTTTGTACAACGATACAAATTAATAAGGAATGTTTAAAAATCTTAATCAGCTATTGATCCCGATTAGAACTAGTTTTAATAGATTCTAAGTCTAAGGGCTCTAAACCCAATCGTGACGACACTGTTGCCCTCGGTATTCCCTTCTACACTCCCTCCACTTCCTTACCCGCTCATTCTATCCGACGAGTATAACCTACTCGGTACCACCCATTCATCCGGCAGTTTTTGCCTACCGGTTTAACGAACCTGTACGCTTCGTTCCAGTTCCATTCAGCTCGCTCCTTTTTTTGCGCCTCAGCGACAATTCTCGTCTGCTCGCGAGATCATTGCTGATGAATGGAGGAGAATAAGACAAGAGGTGAATTAATCTTATCAGAAAATTTCCTAATTGTCAGGTTCACAATAATTGTTGCAATAAATAGCACAAAGTAGCCGATTTGTTGATCTGAACATTTATTCATATTTTATAGGTAATATCACCAAAAAAAAAATCTAAAGAAATTCTTGAATAAACACAATATCATGATACATCATTGGATTATACATACCTAAGAAACGTAATCGATCCTCCCTACCTGTCGAAACGGAAATGGCTATTTATAGACGACGAATGCTTCTTGAATTCTTACGAGTTGCGAGAAAGGACGGTTATGAAGTTGAAACGTCCGGATATATCCCCCGAAAGCTTCTTACGTTAAACAGGAAAGACATACATATATACATATGCATATATATATATATATATATATATATATATATATATATATATATATATATATATATATATAGGTAATAAAAGAAATTTGATCGTTTTTATATGTGTACTACTTTCTGTAAATAATAATCAAAATAATTTCATTCTGCAGAAACGTCATGCTCTCTCGAACATAGCGATATAGCGGAGAACAGTTCGATAACCGTTAAGCATGCTAGTCATTTCAAGTTGCAGAATCTCTTTTTCTCTCTATTTCCCTCTTCTTTCTCTTTTTTACTAAAACTGATAAAACAATCGATAAAAGATATCGGTATATATAATAGATTAATACTATATATATGTTAAAAATATAAACAAACTTCTTATAAGGTAGTCACGTATGTTAAATATTCGTCACAAAGAGAAGATAACGCATTTGGATAAAATATATCCTGGTCGAGAGATACAGTCTTCTCGGTAGTTACAGATAAGACTGAGCCGACTCTACTCAACGAAGGAAACTGGTCGCATTTTCGTAAGTAAGACGCACTGTCTTCAAGTATAGTTGGCCTACTTTCGTATGTAACAAGAACGCTGCACTTGGCCCGAGACGCGTATTCTCTCTCATGTGCGCTCACGCGCTCTCGTGAACACATACATGTAAAAAAATCCATGATACGGTAAGTATATGCTATTCGTGATTATCTCTCAAGTTCGCATGACGTTTAAGGGAAACTTTCACGTTTCTTGCTTAGATATATAACAAATCGCTAATCTAAATCTTGCATTGGCGTTGGATTAAATGATTGCTATCTTGGATCAAAATAAAATCGAACAAATCATGTTAGGTGAAACAATACCGATCGAATTCATTGACTAATCTTATTTAAGTTGATCGTTAAGAAATATGTGCTGCTAACTTTCAGTATTTTTTTTTTAATTTTTAGCAGTAAATTTAAGTCAACCCCGGGAAAAAATATAATTGTATCTTTTTTTTTTAAATTGTTTCAACCATGTTTATATCGCAATCCAAATTAACCTCAACATTTTTATGTAACATCTTTCTCACGTAACAGACAGCAACAAGATAGATTTCTTTAAAGCAAATAAATTACGACGAATTCTGAACGCCGGTCATCGTTCTACCGCAAAATTCAACACTGCTACGAAGAAGCAAAGAGTTAGAAAAGATCATTCTTTTTTCTTTTATCGTATAAGCTTAAATATTACGAAGAAATATTCGCATAAATAACGTCGAAAAAAAACAATAATTTAGCGATAAACGATTGATACAACGATATAATTCATCGAGATTATTATTAATAAATAATTTAGTATGATAATTGTAGATATTAATTGATAGCCATCTTACGAAACAATGTTTTCTTCAGAAAAATTATTCATTAACGTCATTACTTTTTAATGCGGTGACACGATCTTTGACTAACATGATTCTAAAATTACCCTTTTTGGTAGTCCTAATGTTCTACGGCCGTGTTCCGAATCCTTGACCTTATGCGAACTTACAGAGAGCTGTGCGAGAAAACGGAGTCAAGAACGCGACGAACGTATTGTACATACATACTATAGGTACTTCCATACGTACGTATGATGAGACATGCAACATTTAGCCGGTAATATGCGCGACCGGCACATACGTTTTACTGGTTGTCTACCTGTTCTGGATCAGTGTTCGGTGTTGTCTACAAGGTCAAATCTCGAAGAATTCAGCTCGTCGTGACCTCGACGACATGGAGTATCGTGATTATTTCGAGGTCGAATCTTGTAAATTTTTTTGTTCGTCCTTCATAATTCCTAGTTTCGTTCGACTTTGTCAATGTTCAAAATTCAATTCTTTCATACTTTTAATAAATGTTATCTTTCTTATTTTTTTACCAGTATCATTTAAAATATTAAAAAAAAAAAAATAACAAAATTATAATTTTAAATTTCGTGTATTTATTTAATTTAATTTTTTTTTTATTTTTTTACTAGTGTCGTTTGAAAAAAAAGAAAAGAATTGTAGCTTCAATAAGAATATACGTCAGCAGATTTCATCGATAAATTGTTAATTACACGATTGTTAAATTACAGGACAATAACATTTGATTTCAAAGACAAGATGCTTATCTTATCGCGAGAACTTATCGGTAAGATAAGAAAGTGAATATCGAAAACGATTTCAAGAAAGTTTTCTCATGATTATGGATCTAATAGTTTTTTTGACTTTCTCTCTTGGAAATATCTATTGTACAGTCATCATTGAAAATCGCGGAATTTGAATTTTTAACCGTCGACTTTTCGTAGAAATTTCCAAGAAAAAGAAATGACGATTTTTCTATGACTCATTACATACCTCTACGTGATGAGCTACGTCTTAATGATCTTACAATAATTCAAGTAAACATAATTTAACATTTTATATCTGGTGAAATCAATGAAACTCTTGAAACAATAATAACAACTCATATTAACTTTCTATAAAACCATATCTAACTTTGAAATCACATACTTAAGATTTCTTTCATTTAATCACCACGAAATTATTACTTATTTCATATTCAAAAAATTTATATATTTTTTATAAATATAAGTTTTACTTCATATAATAAAATTATATTGATATAAATAACACTCGCATTAATAATATATTAATATATATGTATATATTTCTGTATTAATATATTAATTAAATATTAATAAATAAATTATTACTTATACTAGTATAAATAACATTATAACACATGTTGTATAGATAATATTTTTATAGATATTAATAAAAATTGAATTATAAAAGATTAAATGTCAACAATACGAATTTATAACAAATAAATTAAATCTTTAGCTTTGTAAGATTGATGAAAAACTAATAAAAAAAGAAAAAATGAAAAACGTTTGTAAAAAAGAACACGAGTTACTCAACGCAAATGTCATTGCTTTGAATCATCGTTGACTTTGCCTTCGGTTATATTCACAAACATCACGACCGATATACGTATGTATGTACGTACGTATCTACGTACGCGAACCGGCCTTATTATCGTCGTTGCCTTTACCGTCAGCTGACTTGTCACACTACGAGAATGACTACTACAAAAACTCGGATGTGTCGGTGAAGAGATCAAAAAAGAAGACGTCGCTTCTCTTTGCGTTCTATCGAAAGAAATATACATATACACATGCGTGTACAGAATACTCATACAAAGAATAACTAAATATAGCGATCGCGTTATTTATCGTCGTCACCTCTTCTGGCCGGATTCTTCGCGTGCTACGCGATCGCCATTGAAGACTGTTGTCTCGATCTACAATCTACATGATCGTACTATGATCTCTCTCTTTCTCTCTCTCTCTCTCTCTCTCTCTCTCTCTCTCTCTCTCTCTCTCTCTCTCTTTTTCCCCTTACGTATAAACTTATCTAATGAATTATAATTTATAAGTTTTAAATTATTCATGGAATTTAAAAACGTAAATTGTAAGTCAGATTTATAATTTTTTTTTTGATTACGACACGATAATAATAATAATAATAATAATAATAATATATAATGTTATAGGTGAGAGTATCAAATAGACTTCTAAAAAACTGATAAACAATTATCGTCATATGTTTGGGATAATTTCGTGATAAGATAAAAAAAATACACACAGCGGTATTTCAAAGAATTACATACAATTAGTAGAAGACAATGAAGAAATTGAACATAGTTAGAATCAGTGTAATATCTGATCACTCTTCCGATACGATTAACAACGAAAAGGAGCATGACCATGCAACTATCCGTTTACCGTAAAAGCCAATTTTCGTTAGAACGGTGAGCATGTTGTTAGAGATTGACTGTCCGATCTTTGGCTATTAATTGTTAGAATTTAACGAAGCATTTATGTAGCTCTTTGAAAATAAGAATATTTACATAGTTGGCTGACCATCGTCACCATCTCGTAAAAATTTCAACCAGGACGAGTTTAATTTTAAGACTAATTGACACATTGAATGCAATAATACTAATTAAGAAAGTTATATGGCTTAAAAAAGAAAGGAAAAATAAACAGAATTTTTATATTATATTTGCAAAGAAAATCTATCCTCTTAAGATACAATCTGGATCCAACCTTTTTCTCAAAGTTTCACTTCTTCCAATCATCGGAGAGACTTACAATCACTACTATGTACACAATCGTACATAGTATCTAAAAGAAATAGGAGAACAAGTAACGATCGCTTAGACACAAGTTTTCTTGCTAAAAATCAAAATTCTCCAAAGATGTTAAGTAATCGGTCGATTTTTAAGATAGGTTTACGACCTCTAAACCTATCTCCCAACGATTTCATCGTCTGGACAATATCCCGACGGATTTTCGTCGTCATCCAACGGGAAAGAGCCTTAAGCGTTCCTCTTCTGGGTGGGTACGTTGAACTTACCGTCGCATTCTGTATTGATTTCGGCCGCGGAGAGGCAGACGTTACCTACGGCACGTATTCGCGAACGGCACGCCCATGTCGAAAAGGATCTCTTTTCTTTTTTATTTTCTTACTTATCTTTGATTTTCCTGAAGAAAACGAAATGAAATTTCTTCATTGTTTCCGTGCCAATACAAAGAAAATGTTATCTATCAATACTTTCAGCAAATATATACTAACTATAGACAGAAATGACTAACTCTAATATTATAGAATCGACTTGATCGTTATGCCAACGTTGGCTCGCACAGTATAAAAGGGGGCCTTACGCAAGGCTCCGAAGACCTTGAATAGGTCCTTATTTGGTTGACAAGGTCGAGGCTACGCGGGCCTTTGGGTTTTCAGGTCGAACGCGACAAACTTCTCCGTTCTGTCGTCGGTCTCCTTCGATATTCTACACATATATAAATATATACCTACATTCATACTTGTTACGATCTACTTGCAAGAGATAGTTACAATAAAAATCACATAGAAATTTCTGCCGAGATACGAAAGATATTTATCTTTCTTCTATGATGTTGGAATCGTCGATGTTCTCTCCTAGAAACTTTCTAGATAAACTGAATATATTTGGACAATCGTTGGACATTTATATTCTTATCATCTGAGTATCATTTTATTCATTCTGATTGAATCAAGATATGTCCAATATGGAGACAGGCAGAATTAATGAACGAAATGAAGTCTAGTAGCTATTTCTCTCTATCTTTCTCTCTCTCTCTCTCTCTCTCTCTTTCTCTCTCTCTCTCTCTCTCTCTATATATATATATATATATATATATATATATATATATATCTACTTCTCTCTCTCTGTTTTATTGTCAGACATCACCTTTCTTTCTCTATCTCTCCTAACCATCCATCGGTCGATATTCAACATCATTGATCGTCGAGGGCTCGAAGCACGAGGTGGCGAGCCCTTCGCGATCTGACGTTTCTGTCGCCACGTGGTTTCTCGTTCACCGACTCGGCTATCTTCGTCGTCGGCGCAGACTGCACGGACGCCGGTGTCGTATCGATTTTCAAGGAGACACTGCACCCGCGAACGCACCGACTCACCAACCTCGTAGGAGGAGATAAAGAGAGAGAGAGAGAGAAAGGGGGGGGGGAGAGAGGGAGAGACTTCGTACTTATACACATACGAAGAGAAAACGGATGTATGTACTCTTGCCGTATCCAAGCCCTATGTGACGTGGCAATAGTCCAGTGCACCCTTGTCCGCGCCCTTGAATCTATTTTTGGCCGATCTTACGTAGAAGAGATACGCGAAGGGAGACATTTACTTGATCGCCAAATTCCTAACCTATGAGGAAGTGTTTCGTCTAATAAATAATTGAAATTTTTATCAAATGTTATATACATACAATATATATATATATATATATATATATATATATATATATGTATGTGTGTGTGTGTGTGTATTTGTAGAATAATATATATGGAAGATAAAATAATATAATGATAATAATATATACCATATATGTACAATATAATATGATATATATCTAATATATATGTATATTAGATATGTATTCATAATGTAAAAGAAATTAATTATAAAAAAAAAACAATAGAAAATTTATATGACTTCAAATGAAGATGAGCTTAACTCAATTCTTATTGGATAATATTCACAATTACATTCCCTACAATCCAATCAGAATTTAGTATAGTCTTTACATCAGAATTTTTATCTTGTAGAATCAATTTTCCTAAGGTGTACCAACGTGTTATTGCATTCACGTTTTAAATCTTCTTTATCATTAGTCGATGCTGCAGTACTGCTTGTAAGAGACCGTCCATTTCTTTTTCGTGAACATTATATGCACGTCGATATAATTCTGTTAGTCTGAATCGTTTGGCTATATAAGCAAACTTAATTGGATAGGACATCGAACGTCAAAAGATCAACTTCGTTCTTACCTGAGAAAAAGACTAGTTACTTATTTAATTCTTTTTTTTTTTTTTTTTTTTTTTTTTTTTCAATAAAAATCTTGACGATGTAGTAAACGTTTACATGAAAAGAATGCTTTACTAAGCATTTTCACAATTCTACATATCACTCGCTTATATATAATTTTACTTTGAATACACGTATATACATATATATTTTCGGAAGTTAAATTTTACATATTTTAATTTTATCAAATAAGAAAGTCTTGTTTTAAATGATGCAAAAAATATTTTAACATTTATTAAAAAATAAAAAAAATTATATTAGAATACATTTTAATATGCTACAACAACATATTTTATCCATTTTATTTATATTTTTCATGTTAATTTCGTTTAAAAACATAATCGATAACTTTGAATAGATACATTTTAAACATAATTTGTAATATTTTTTAATATAATTACCATCAAATATATTTTATCATCTATATACTATACTATTACTTGGATTAAAAAATAATAAATATATAGCAATATATTTTTTTAATTATTTATCAGTATAGATTATAAGTAAGATATGATTTGATGAATCAAGTCGTTACATGGAAATTCATATTGCGCCATATTTGCCACAATGCTTTATCTAATAATGATTTCATCAAACAACGTCAAAGAATAAATAAAAAAATTAAAAAATAAAAAACAAAATATGACGCAATTCTCACGTATATATGATTATTAAGAACGAAAGATTTAAATGGAGAAAACAATGACGTATACATTAAATTGATTGAAAAACTTGTTTTCTGTTTTGTAAAATGTTTGTAGTAACCTTGCCCAGGAATCATTGTAATCGTTCTTCATGCCGATAAGGTTAGACTTGAAAGTTAACGACTCACTTCGGTATCATAACTTGCTTAAATTGTTTTTCTTCTTACACACACAAGCCAATAATATATTTAAATTGCAAAATGCGATTAAAATATGTTAACCACATTAGAGACTAATAATCTATATATGTGACTTGTGCATTATGGAATAAGTAAATTCTTCTTCGTTCGACTTCTCTGTCGTGAAGCAATTGCTAACCGTGTGAAAAATTTTTAAGTCAAAGGAAAGCGCAGTCTCACGAAAACTCCTGACTATTTCTCATGACTCACCCTATACCTACTATCGATAGAGTACTCTCTTTTCGTATATACATACGTGTATGTGTATGCGTATGATAAGTGAATGTAAGCGTATATGTGTATAAGATCGTGTGTCGCATGCAACTCCGTTACGAGATATATGTATGTGTTATGTTACGCACAACATGCAAGCGCACACATTCTCCTTTTTACGCACACATTCTACAAACGGTTAGTCAGACAGGCGGGGAACCCTTACGTACTAGTGTGTACGCATCCAGAAGGCATTATACTCCCCGTATCGTACAGTTTGAAGCGGCATTTGGAGAATCTAGCCGGCAGCCGGTCGAACGACCAATCAGCGAGCCGCTTTCGTTTTATGCCCATATATGGCAAGAGCTGTGAATCCGCAAGGTGGGGGAAGAGCCGGCTGGACGAGTCCATTCCAATCGCATAGAGGGGGGTTCGTCTTAGATGAGAACAATTCCATGTAAAAATGATGATAGGAGTCGCCACGAGTCATATGCAATTAAAAATTAATCAATAGAAAATTTGTCTAATTATATATATACATAAATAATTGAATCGAGCTGAAATATAAAAATAAAAGGCCAACGTGCCTTGGTCGATCACAGTCTGAAGTATATCGCTTTGGTCTCGTGGTATACCGACCACACCTACGGGCGAGTCCACAGAACGCGGTAGGAGCCACGATCTCGCTCACAGTCCTCGCGACTCGCGACCCCTCGAGTCTCATTCGTACTTCGTGCCTGATAGTAGTATCCTTGTGGTGGCCCTACGCCGAACAACGGACGTGTTCTCTCTCGACCAGTTCGTCGACGCTTCTTTGTGTCTTTAACTCTTTTAAAGGTGAGTCAAATCATAATAATGATACCAAACATTAACGCCTTTTCTTATTAGATAGGGAAACGTAATATTCGTAAGATCTGTTAGAAATAAATATACAATTTATAACATGAAATTTGTTTGAGACGTTAGTCGATGAAGCCGGTCGAGAAAACGGGACCGGCCGGCCATGTTGGCAGGGCGTTGCTCTCCTTATCTGTACAACTTCGAATTTTCTCGAAACACTTAATGCCTCTCTTACTTTTTACATTATTCGTTTCAATTGGTTTGTGAAATTTTTTTGTTTTCTCTCTCCCCCTCTGTCTCTCTTTCTCTCTCTTTCTCTCTCTTTTTCTCTCTCTCTCTCTCTCTCTCTCGCACGCGCGTTTTATATGTCCTATATTTTCTCGCGATTATTCTTCTCACGGATAAGAAGGAAACTGATGGCTTGGCCCGTTGAAGCTGATCCGACAGGTTGCCGGCATCAAGTGGTCGTTCCCCTGACACACGTTCAGCACGTAGTCTCTCTTTCCTCGCAGGTGGTCGCGACGAAACGGTGGTTTATTAATAGCACTCGACGCCGTTGTATATATGTATGTGTACTTGCACGCTCTCGTGCACGCTTGTGCGAGAAGAACGGCCACTAACCTATCTACGATTATATGCCACTAATCTATCATTTTAATAGCAAGGAAACACGACATGATATTTCTTTCATTTTCTTTTTCTTTTTATCTAGAATTTTAACTTATTACAACGGCTGTTTATTTCCCTCCCTTTTTTTTTTCTTTCTTTCTTTCAAATTTCTACAATACGGAAAGGAGCCAATGGTATTTAATGTTAGTCTAGACATTCTTTCGAATGTTTTCAGATATTATTGCTTTTTTACTTGATTAAAAAAAGACAAAACGAAATTATTTTCATCAAAGATATGGACAATTAAACAAAACAAGAGATTAGTTTGGAATAATCATCGTTCCAGAGTGCGTTCCGGCACTTTACATTCTTTCTCTCTCTCTCTCTCTCTCTCTCTCTCTCTCTCTCTCTCTCTCTCTCTCTCTCTCTCTCTCTCTCTCTCTCGTATCTCAAATTCTCTGCAGATTTCTCTTTCACATTCGTCGATTGGCAATACTGAAACCAATTGGAGTCCAGTAAATTTAAGCGTCACGTTCGAAAAATGAATACTTTCGCAATCTCACAACAATTGCTTCTTATTTCTCAATGATTTCTAAACGTGTATAAGATCTAATTATTAAAAGTAAAAAAGTCAAAGTGCTTGGTGATCTTCACGATTACAATGAAACGATATTTTATTTTAAATCGTGGAGGCGACTTTGTGTGAAATAAAATCGACATAGTCACAAAATGTTTTAATCACCAGGCATGTAGACGAATTAAAAAAATGTTTACCTAACTTCTTAAACAATTTTGGTTATATTTAAGCATAATCTAAAAAATAACTTTGTCTACCACTGTTATTTCTACCACTGTTATTCTACCACAGTTATATCGTACCCTACAATTTCACTTTAGTAATGTTAAAATCTGCGCTTCTGTACTCTGAGAGAACATGGAACCCGGCATTTTGTTAACGTAACATTCAACTGCGAATAAGTTTCAGTAACCGATTTTAAAAACTAATATCTCTGTGTAATTAAAAAATCATATCTAATAAAATCCAGCCGATATTTCCTATCCTTTTTTCTGTTTTTTTTTTTTTTCTCATGCTAAACTTTATCGAAAAGCGATTATTGAAATTAAAGAAACGAAAAAGTCTATTCCAAAGTTAAACTTTCTATTAATTAATTATAATCTTATATATACATATAAGACGAGACGATAGTATTTTAAAAATTTGCTCGTATACATTACAATCGTAATATTAGAAAGCACGTGGCTTCGTTTCCCCAATGTCCTTCATAGTAACACTTAAGAAAAAAATTTCAAGAAATATAATAACTGTCGAAGTCATCGTCAAAGTTTCGTTTATAAAGAATGATGAATAATTGCGTTATAATGAAACAGATATCTTCAAAACTAAAAATCAGAAAAGAAAAAAGATAATAAACGATGATAATCCGTTCGGGGATAGAGTCGAGAAATCTCTTAGAAAATGTTCATTTTTTTCTTTATAAATATACGCATATAAATATATATATCGTTTATTTTTCAATTTAAAATTACATAATTGCATGAGTATTGACTCAAACTCAGATTGCCCCGTTACCGGAAGCAGAATTCTTGTTCCATGGAAAAAGAAAATATTCTCATTGACATTGGACAAGATGACGATCTTCTAAACGACACGAAGTTTCTTGCGAATGGTCGTCAAAGGGAAGAAAGAAAAAAATGGTACGGCAAAGGGGAGGGGAATAGCGAGGATTATGATAGAGAAGATGAGAGAGGAGTGAAAGAGAGAGATGGAGGGTTAGGAGGAGGTGGGAGAAGCACGTTGGCAGGAGTTCGCGAGATGTTCGGTTCAGGCAATTCGAGCGCGATGCACAGCTTGTGGAGGGTTGCGAGAGAGATAAAGGAGAGGGGAAGGAGAAAGAGTAAGTGAGTGGGGATAGACCCCACCGTGGCGAAGCAGTTCCATATATGGTAAAGAGAGCCAGGATTGGCGGAGGGTGTCCTGCCCTTATTGGTCGACGGGCAGAGTGGTGGAGAGGATCGCGAAGGGGACGACGCTCTTCGTATAATACACTGCGCGCTCTTCTGTCAACCTACACTCTGTGTTTGGTGCTAGATCGGTTCGCAGTGTCGGCGGTTATTACGGACATACGACGACCGAGCTCTTCCTAACTTGTACATATTACAAGTATATCTCTATTTCGTTCTCTATTTTCACGTGAAGCGAAGTAAGTTCTCTGATATAAATGAAGAACATTTATATGTATATAAAGAAAAAAATTGTTGGATAGAATAGCAAGTGGTGATTTTTATATAATATATTATTTTACACACACACACACACACACATATATATATATCTAAAGTGTGATTAGAGAAATTCGGAAGAAGGATTATAGCTCTTTACAACCGTTTTGAGGATTCCTTTTCTCCGCAGTGCAACGAAATAATTTCGAAGTGTCGAGAAACTGTATCATGTCAGTTTATATCTCATTTAAAGATTTCGAATTATTTGTCAAAATTCAAAATAGTGGGTGTGTTCGAATTCGATGTATTCGCGCGTGAGTCATATTATTAAAGGTGTTCTGTTAGAGAATATTCTTCTCTCTAACGAAGTTTCCCTCTCTCTCTCTCTCTCTCTCTCTCTCTTTCTTTCTCTCGTTGATTATATTATCACCGTTCGCCGCTTGATGGCGCTTAGAGAACATGAATCTTCGATTTCATATATAGATGCCGATCGTAATTCCGATCTTTATTTCTTGTGAAAGATCGGTTATATAGAATCATAATTCTATGTCTTTGTCCTTGAATTATAAAGAATAGGAAATTATTAGAGCTAAAAATTTATTGAAGATAACAAGAAAATAATTATTTTTACAAACTATCGGAAATTCTTTATCGGTTGGCGACCGTTTAGCCGGGGAAGGGCGGGGCAGGGTGCGGTCATTCCATCGTGACGTGTACTTGCTGACTCGCCCATATCGTTTCTGAAATTCTATTCCTCATTTAATATTCTTGCCACATTTCAAATTTTACCAAATTATTTTTTATCTGGAATATAAACTTTTTTTATAAAATTTTTATTACTTCATATATTAGTATTACTTTGGTATGGTAATATATACCTATATACTATTATCGAAATAATAGGTATAGTAATTTGTTTTTATTTTATTGATTGCATCGATATATCCTTTTATCGCTTTTTCCATTAGAATTCGAATGGAAAATGAGAACTTTCCTTTCGAATCTCTTTCGTTTAGTACAATACGTATTCTTCGTCGCCATCTTGTAAAGTTTCCTTCCAGGTAGCACGATGATAGGCTGAGAATATTTTGTACAATTTGATTAGTAGATATAAGATTCAATTGAATGACTTATTATTCTATCTATGTAATTTTCTATATTTTATAGAAAAATTGTAAATGATATATAAAATATGGGATTTAAAATTATTTATAATAATTGTTGATATTATAGAAAGATAATGTAGATTTCGTTATTTTCAGAAAAACAAATAAATAAACATGTGTGACGAGGAAGTTGCCGCACTCGTTGTTGATAATGGATCTGGTATGTGTAAAGCTGGTTTCGCTGGAGATGATGCACCCCGTGCTGTCTTCCCATCCATTGTCGGCAGACCACGCCACCAGGGTGTCATGGTAGGCATGGGACAGAAAGATTCGTATGTCGGAGATGAAGCTCAATCGAAGAGAGGTATCTTAACATTGAAATACCCGATTGAACACGGAATCGTCACCAACTGGGATGATATGGAAAAAATCTGGCATCACACTTTCTACAACGAACTTCGAGTTGCACCTGAGGAACATCCTGTTCTCCTCACGGAAGCTCCATTGAATCCTAAGGCGAATCGCGAAAAGATGACGCAAATCATGTTTGAGACGTTCAATACACCAGCTATGTACGTCGCTATTCAGGCCGTACTGTCTCTATACGCTTCCGGTCGTACTACTGGTATTGTCTTAGATTCCGGCGATGGTGTATCTCACACCGTACCGATCTACGAAGGATATGCTTTACCACATGCTATCCTTCGTCTCGACTTGGCTGGTCGTGATCTTACTGACTACCTCATGAAGATCCTTACCGAGAGAGGATACTCCTTCACTACTACGGCCGAGCGTGAAATCGTACGAGACATTAAGGAGAAACTCTGCTACGTCGCTTTAGACTTTGAGCAAGAAATGGCAACTGCTGCTTCGTCATCGAGCTTAGAAAAGAGCTATGAACTTCCTGACGGTCAGGTGATCACTATTGGTAACGAAAGATTCCGTTGTCCCGAGGCTCTCTTCCAACCATCGTTCTTGGGTATGGAAGCTTGCGGAATACATGAGACCACTTACAATTCGATCATGAAGTGCGACGTCGATATTCGTAAGGATCTCTATGCGAACACCGTCTTGTCTGGTGGTACCACCATGTATCCAGGTATTGCTGATAGAATGCAGAAGGAGATCACTGCCTTGGCTCCCTCTACCATGAAGATCAAGATTATCGCACCACCTGAAAGGAAATATTCTGTATGGATTGGTGGATCTATTCTCGCGTCGCTATCAACCTTCCAGCAAATGTGGATCTCTAAACAAGAGTATGACGAGTCTGGACCGTCTATCGTTCACAGGAAGTGCTTCTAAACGCATTTGATATTCCTTTTCCCATACTATCATTCCCCGAAGTCCCGATATGCGCGGGATCGTAGTGCGGTGAACGGCCCTTCGCGCCCCCGAGTTAATATCTCGAGGTTCACTACACTACCAGCAGCGTGGTGGGTGGCCTCGCGCGATGCAATGGAAGTAAGTTATGACCTTTGCTTGCGTTATTAAAAGGAAAGGAAAAGCGTTCGTTTCGACGACGATCGATTAGCCTGCTCGTTATCCTAAGATGCGAGAGAATCTTTCAAGTTCTAATTTTTTTTTGTTATTTTCCAATTCTCTCTCTCTCTCTCTCTCTCTCTCTCTCCCCCCCCCCTCTCTCTCTCTCTCTCTCTCACTCACTCACTCTCTCTCTCTCTCTCGATCACGTCTGACGGGCTCTCTCATCTGTCGTCGTCGAAAGGAACGGCCCTTTTAATAATACGCGGCCACAGTATTATAATTTATTTCTATTGTCTTGTGCAAGACCACGCACGACACAGACGAACACACGTTACGAATACATACGTACTATACGCATACTACAATCACAAACACATACACACACTCTTCACATACATCTTAAAGACTACTTTAGACTTATGGTATTATAAAATAAAACTCTTAAAAACACGATCAACTTGGACTCTTGTGTCTTTTAAGATCAGTTATTATTATCCAGATCCTTTCAATCGAAATGCATCCCTATGAAAGAAAGAAAGAAAAAGAAAAGAGAACCTTCGTCGTCACACCTTGCACTACGATGATGCATAGAGAGAAACTTGTGCGTGCGAAATTTATCACCATGCTTCGGTTTCATGATAATCAATTAATCTCATCGAATCACGCGAATCCTTTTTATACATAATTGTAGCTTTTGTACCGTTTGACGTCGTTGATTGTAACGTAAGATTTGTGGTGAGGAAAGAAAAAAAAACGAGAAATAGGAAAAGGATAGAAAAACAAAAAAAAAAGAAAGATAAGAAGAAGAAATAATACTTAACATATAAATTACTCTAAGAATTTAATTAGGTTTATATGTTCAGTCGAATAAAAATTATTTTCAATCAACTTGCACCGTGTTAATCTTCTTCCGCGACGATGCGTTCGTGTTTTGTATAATAGAGAGAGAAAAAGAAAGAAAATATTTGAAATAACTATTCTTCGTTATTATGATTATTATAATTATTAATTAGCACAAGTCTAGCAAGCTTTACGTGTGTTCTCTCTCTTTCAATGATTTGTTACGCATTGTTACAGTTAAACGTCGATTATCCGGCACGATTAGATCTGTGTTATCATCACAATAATAACAAAGAACAACATCAACAACCTATGTAACGTCACAAGAAACATCTTAGACATATTTAATGCATGAGTACCAATAATAAACGTATGCATTTATATCAAAGTTTTTTCATCATTTCTAAACTTTAACGCGAATCCGATCATATATTTCATTCAAATCGAGATAATCGACTGTTTCTGTACCTTAAATACAATTTCAGGTTAAAATTTCACTTGTTCATTTTTCTCAGATAATTACAACGAATTTATACTAAATAATACTATAATGTAACGCGTTTATCAGTTTTTTCTTTTTTTTTTTTTCCTTTTTTATATTTTTACTTTCTTTTACAAGTTTTTTATGTAAATGTATGATAGAACATTTTCAAATTATTTAATATCTCTTAATTTCTTTATTTTCTCTTTATTAAACACTGACCTACATTAACTTCGTTAGATTACACGCGCTTGTGTGTGCGTGTTACATGTGTATGAGTGTGTACTAATTATTCCTGTAAAGCCATTTAATCATCCTGCGCTTATCAATTGTCATTACAAGAGGCCATGGATCTAAATAATTGTAATGATACTCTTGATTATATCAAAAGGACTGGATAAGTATTTATAAAAATTGCAATAATAATGACTTCAGGTGTATATATATATATATATATATATCTAATGTCTTATTTACTTAATATTGATATTTTTTTCTAATCATAAATACATCGTTTATAATCTAACAAAAGTTCCTAAAGAACGATATTTCCTTCCTATTTTGATTAAACATAATTTATGATTTGAAAGGGTCAATCAACACTTGTGCGTTCGATCAAGCCAGTTAAGAGAAAAGATTATCATAGAAATAGATTATCGTCTATCTTGCTAATAGATGTGAATCTGATTCGACGTATCGTATCCGGTAGATGGCGTATCTCTGGTAATTGTTGGTAAGGTGGGAAAATATATAAAATTTATACGTTTATAGGTGGCAGCATAGGACGAACGATAAAAGATATACATTATTTGACAGGTGCTTTGTCCAAAAAATCGATATGAATCTAATAAAAAGACAAAGAAAAAGAAAAATAAACGATTTATGGTATTTGTTCTGTCATAACAAGTCAAAATGTCATTAAATCTTCGAATCGTTCAAAATTTATTTGTTATTAGAAATTGATGTTTCATTATTTTCATAAAGGTTAACATAAAGGTTTGAAGAGAAGGATATGAAGATAATAAAAAATTTGATATAACTTTGAAAAAAAAAGAGGTTATCGTTTAATACATATTTGATATTTTCACTAATTCGACATGACTAAGTCATGATCGGTTTCGGTGAAGTCGCTCTTGTACACCATCATCGTTAGAAAAATACAAAACGATAGTCTAACGTCAATGACATCTATGTGATTGTAATAAAAAAAAATTTAATACACATTCTATCATATTGCACGCAAGTTCGGTCAAGATGCCAGAACAAAATTCGAGCGACCAATATTCAACGTTGGTAAGCGAATGATTTAACTTTGACATTAAGATTCGATGTTACGTTTTACATAACCTTTGTTCGTAAACAGTAGATTAAACTGTTATCAATTAAATAATAACGCAGTTACTTTTAGCACTGTACTATATAATTCATTGCATGATTCATCCTTTCTTTTCGAAATCTTATTGAATTCTTTTTTCTTTTTTCCTAGGTTGGTCTGATATACATCTTCAATCTTATCGTTGGAACAGGAGCTTTGACTCTTCCAGCTGTTTTTAGTAGAGCAGGATGGGCTCTTGGTTTCAGTGTTATTTTGATATTAGCTTTTATAAGGTGAATAAATGAGATATTTTATTAAATATAACTCGAGATGATAATTATTTTTTTTTATTATTACAGCTTTATGACAGTTACCTTTGTTATTGAGGTAATGGCATCTGCCAATGCAATAGTTACTTGGAGGCAAATTCAACATCGAAAACGTGTTAGTTTTTCTTATTATTATTTTTTGTTTTGTTTTGTTTTGTTTTGTTTTTTTGGATTGTTTTTTTTTTTAATATATTGGAAATTTATATTCTATTTCAACCTTTTTTAGGCGATGCAAACATTGGGTGAATCTTGCCCTTCCAATTCTGATTCAGAAGATACACCATTAGTTACTGCTTATACAGCCAGTCCAGATCGATCGGATACAACTTATCGGTATTACATAATTCATGATAAGATAGAGATGGGACAAATAGCATCAATTTTTTTCAATAAGTTTGGCACCACCTTATTTTATTTATGTCTTGCTATTTATTTATATGGCGATTTAAGTATTTATGGTGCGGCTGTAGCTAAATCAATAGCAGATGTTGCTTGTACCTATCAACCGAAGAACTTAACATGTAATGATACTATACCAGATAATGAAGTTTGTTGGGAAGGTTCTGCTTTGGATCGATCGGATGCATATAGAATATTTCTTGTATGTTATCATTTTATAAAATCGTAATATCGTTGATATCATTTACGCGTTATGAACTAATGGAATTTGTTGTTATTATTTATAGACTATTTTTATCTTTATGCTGGGACCTTTTGTATTTGTTAATGTACAAAAGACCAAGTATCTTCAGTTATTAACTTCGGCAATGAGATGGCTCGCATTTACTATCATGATTGTTTATGCAGTAAGAAAACTTGTTATCGATGGCCCGCAAGGCAATCCACCGCTTGCAAATATATCAGGTAAGCTATATTAAGATATAAGCAATATTATATAAATATATATGACTAAACGAAGAAGTAAACAATATTATATTAATATATAAGACTAAACGAATTGTGCAAAAATTATATTAATCGATAATGTATCAATTTCAGGAATTCCTAGTCTCTTCGGTGCTTGCGTATATTCGTTTATGTGTCATCATTCTTTGCCTGCATTGGTTGCTCCGATTGCGAATAAATCTATGCTTAATCGGTCTCTTGCATTGGATTATGTATTAATAGCATCTTTTTATCTTTTACTTGCGCTGACCGGGGCGTTCGCTTTTGAACATCTTGATGATCTTTATACTTTGGATTTCGGGCCACGCGGATCAGGAGATTGTTCTAAAAGCACGAACATCTTTATGCTTATAATCGAATATTTTTTGGCACTTTTTCCAGTCTTCACTCTGAGCACAAGTTTTCCCATAATAGCTATTACGCTCAGAAACAATTTACAATCTTTGTTTTTATACGATGATACGTCTTATAATTTTTGCCTTCGAAGATTGATCTTCCCTATATTAGCAATACTCCCGCCTTATTTAATTGCTATGAGCACCAAAGATCTCTCTAAATTAGTTGGCATTACAGGATCGTATGCAGGAACTTGCATTCAATATTTAATTCCTACTTTCTTAGTTTATTATGCTAGAAAAAAGACAAATAAAATCATTGGTCTTGGTGTTATCAACAAATTTGCCAGTCCTTTTTCAAGCAATTTCTGGCTTATCTTTGTAACAGTATGGGCAATCGCGTCCATGTTTTTAGTATCAGTTAATTTCATACAAATTTATTTCCAAGCAGCATGGCTAAATCAGTAGCATATAAATTTTCCATACAGATTGTACATCTATGAGATCTATGAGATCAAGATGCACATTAAATTATTAAGATTTTCGAATATATTGTTCGTGTGCGTGAAGAAATGAACACATCATGTTTCTATATCATGATATTTCATGGCATAAGTTCCTGATGTAGGAACTGTACTAAAAATTAATGATAAATAACTATTAATTTAAGGAAGATATCAATATATGATGGTGTTAGAGATGATGGATTATTATACTAAATCAAAGCAAATAAGGCTTAATTTTGATTAGTTTCAAACTAGTCGAGGAAAAGTTCTGCTTTTCTTAATGCGGATGAAGAATAGTTTATGGCACAGAGCAGGTTCGCATGTGCTGCAAAAAAATGACAATACTCTGGCACAAGTCAAGATCGACATTGTACAAGCCAAATTGATAAGTGTAAAAATTGAAATTTTTTTCTACAATGTATTAATTAACTTTAATCGCTGTAATCTAGCATATATTCAAATGTTGATGTCTATTCTATGTAAAGAAGTCTTTCAAATAACTGATACTTGCTCAATTAAATGACAAAGATTTATAGTATAGGCAGTATTAAAATATGGATAAAATTCAGAGAGAAAGTAATTATTAAATTTGTTTAACATTCAAAGATTCTATTATAACTCATTGTAGTCTTTATTTATGACTCTTTCAATATATACATTTTACTTTTGCAAATTTGTATCAGATGTTTCACTGATTGTAACAGTGTTAAAGGCCAAGAGTGAGCAAGTAAATGGAGTTAATTGTTAATGTATCATAATTTAATTATACAATGGTGTATTATTATATATAAGTCTTAAGATAATAGTACAGAAATATTTTTATATAAGTGTAAAACTGCCAAAAAAGTACTGATAGTATGTTTGAAAAACTTTGTACCTGTACAAATGTAGCGTACAATAAACAAAAAATGCATATATATTTTCCAAAAAGCAATGCAAACGAAAATAAATATATAATTGATTGTACAAGTTTATTTAGATTTATTTATATGCATATATACATATATTACTATCTTATATATTTATATTATTTTATAGTTTATATTATAATAGACTCGAGTGTGACAGACTTTTAACACAGATAGAATTCTCTTTAAAATTCCAACAACACAAGGTAGCACAGTTAAAGCACGTTAACCGTTCAATTCAGAAATCTTATAAATTGGTTTTAATCGCATTGAAAACATATATAGAATAACCAAAGTGCAAGATTTCTGCAAACGGTCGAACATTCGCGCACATTTATCACAATTTAACATTTTACAAAAACGCACAATATTTTACAATCACACAGGACAGAAAAAAATATATATATATGTTTTATTGAGATAATATAAATTATTATGAATATATATGTATACATAATTCACAGCCTATGAGGCATGAACAAATTTCGTATATAACACGAGAACACAGATATTGAATTAAAAAAAAAAAAAAAAGAAAAAAAAAAAAGTTAATATAAAACACATTAAATATATAACTTATATAAATAATATAATACTTGTGAATAATGGCAAGCGAGTAAAAATTACCTAAATATATATATAAAAGATTCATATCATGAGGTGATAAAAGAATTTTAAAATAGACACGTTATATATATATAAGAGATATTTTTTTTTTGTCGCTCTACAAAGATGCCTTTGATTTCTCTCTTTGGTTTTGTTCTGTACACTCGAAAGCTTCTTATTTGTGTCCTTTAAAAATTGATAATCGACGTATTAATCTCGTCGTAAAATGAAATTTGTATCATCTAAGAGTTTGTTCTAATTAATTCTGAACTTTAAGACTAGGATGATTGTATTTTCTTCATCCTTTTCGATCATCAGTCTTCGATTGTACTAAAGGTATGTGTGTGCAGAATTTCTAAATATTTCGTGAATTTTCTCTAATCGCGATAACTATTTATCATTGCGCACGAAGTTCGATATTTACATATATCGTAGATATTCTTTTATATCGACGAACAATATCATTTATGGTGTCTAATTATATCATTCGCGGCAATATATATGTATTATCTATTATATAAACAGAATATTTCATAACATGTAGGACTCATTTCATTAGTGGACAGAAGACAACAAACAATGAAAAAAGTTCATATAAACATGTGGCCCATTTGTATGGATAAAATAATTGCTGTAGCAAAACTTCTAAACTGTTGTACGTCTACTGTTCTTTACTATTGCTATTCTTATTTTTTAATATGGGAACAAAGTGAAATGGATCATATATATAAATGAACATTTTACATTGTTTAGCATTTCCTAACTATCGATGAAGTGTGTCCCACAAGTTACGAAACACCCTATATATAGATTGACAATATGAACGCTGTCTAAAAAGCTGTATATCATTTTCTATATCACTACCAAACTTGTTCATTTTTATTTGAAACGTTGGCTGTTTTTATCAAAAATTGTATTTTTGTTATAGATATGTGTATTTTTCAGGTTTGACTAAATTGATATTCGATATAACTCATTGAATACATATTATCTGGACCATCATCTTATACTGAAACCGAATACGAACTAATGTAAATGATATCGAAAACATTTAGAGACAGACTTAATTTTGTATTTACAAACCGAAGACGTATTCGGTTTTATTTATTTTTTTTTTTCTTTTTTTACTTTCATTAAATCGGGTTATGAGTAAATTAGCATGTAACGTTATAATAAGCATATAACGTTATAATTATATGCAATCGCTAGTATAATAAATTAGGTCGTTAATCGTAATTATCCAAATAAGGGCATGATGCATCTTCGTGACCTATGCATTCAATTACCGGATCATGACTGCTATCCCACATTCCTGGACCACATTGGCGACAAAGTCCAGCAAGTGTACAAGGTAAACGAACGAGCTGACGAAAATTATGAAGAAGACCGCGTGCCTTCCTTAATATCAAATTTCCATCCATATACATGGCAAGTGAACTAAAATGCAATAGCATTTCGTCGGTTCTAAGATCTTGCGCTATAACGTCGTCAGCGTAAACACACATTATGGCTAAACAAAGGAACAAGTGAAAATGATCCGTTAAATAGTTGACCCAGCAAGCTTCCCACATGATGAGAGCAACTTCGGTTGGAAATTCACGTTTTAAACACCTGTTATCGAAAAGAAAAAAGATATTATTTTATAAATAATAATTCTATTGAGTTATGGCTTTTTTTTTTTTTTTTTTTATGCTTACAAGAGGATCCATCGATGACAAAATAATAATTCTAAGGCATCTGTATGTTTCTGTAGGTGATTATAGAAATCTGGCACCATAATTCTAATTAATTCTCTGAGATAGCACAAATTTCTATCCATATCTATATCAGTAGGTGTACACACTGCTACCGATCTTTGCATCAATCCAGCGAAACACCAGAAGGCATCGATTTCTGAATTAAGTTCTGCCAATAATGGAGCCAATAAATCAGACATACCTTGAGTGTATCCCAATCGGGGATTATAAACCGCATAATTTAATAAAATATTTCTGGAAATAAAATATTCTTCATTTAAAAATATTCTTTTATTACTGATAATAATAATAACGATGACCAGTGAGATACTTACTTCATAACTTCGATATTTGGATTATCCTCTCCAGCGTAATATGGATTTCCTCTATCTGTTCGTACAACATCCTTTTCCACTATACAAACTACATTTCGCCAAAAACGTTCTCCCTGTTCTGGATTCATGTTTAGTCTACGTTTTTGAATTTCCTCATATTCTTGTCTTCTAAGAGCATCAATTTGTTCTCGATCTTCGTAAGTGCTTTGATAAGAATAACAATGTAAGAGGAAGGGCCAAACAATTTTTCTCAAAGCTGGTTCCAGCCCTCCAAAAAAGATTCCTTTACGGAGAGCCAAATCATCTTCTACTTGTCCCTTTTCATTTAATAAGTCTTTCCATGCTAAAGATGTAATCATTGGAACTTGTCCTTCTTCAGGATGCAATTCATCGCGCCTCACCTCAGGTCGACAAACCATAAAATGCCTGCATTATAAATTTACAGATGATAAACATTAAAATAATATATATATATATATATAATCATATAATAATATTATAACATACCTATAAGGTAAAGTTTCCTCTGTATCAGCGTCCAATCTAGGATAAAGTAATTGATGCCATTGGTGTAAAGTAGCAGCAAGGCGATCCAATCCACCATGATGAAAGTGTAAGATCTTGTATTGACTTTCTCTGCTAGCAACTACCAATTGTCCACATGTACAAGCTGGATCTGCAAAGAATAACCTCAAGGATCGCATTTCACTAAGATCCACGGAAAATCTTCTACATCGATGAGCTCTTCTTAATGTAACAGGAGAGGCAGTTGCACTTTCAGGAAAAGTAAGATTATGTTGAAGTGCCAGAAGTTCAGGCGATCTCATCCATGATGGTATTTCTTCAGCTGAAAAAAAAAAAAGATATAAAAATAGATAACAAAAAATAATTCAATAATTGCTCGATTTAATTACTTACCATCTGTGTGTGTAGATATAGAGAGACTACAAGTAGAAGTCAGCGACATACTACGACTCTTAATACTCACATTGTCATAACATAAATGTATCCGATCATCTTCTATACTTTTATAATCATTGTCAATAGTATTCTTACATTTTTCTGCTTCTTCCATTGATTCTGAACGAAAACGATTAATCCTTTGATCTCTCTCCTTTCTAATAATTCCTGAAGCATCACAGATATTTTCTTTTTCCTTCCCCCATTAACTAAGTTTCTATATTGATTACTTTTTTCTTTTCCCTGAAACTCACCAATATCCTTGGAAGTGTCTTCATCCTCGCAAATACGTACTCCGGTAGAAAATCCTCCAGAACAAACACGTTCGCAATCGCCACACCTAATAGGTTCTTTTGCTTCCAAACAAACATCGACTCTCTCCTCCAGAGATTCCTTCTCGCAACTACTCTCATAGCGTTTCTCTCCAAGCTCTGAAATCTTTGTATGACATGGCTCGCTGGTTTCAGTATCACGAGACATCACAATACTCTCCAATTTTCTTACATTTAAACTTTCCAAAGTAGTTGGATGTTTACGTAAGGTGCTATTAGGTATCCAACTAAGATGCAATGTTGGCACGTCAGAATTTTTATTAAACTTACAGGTTATGGTCATGTATCCAGGATGATGCACGACGTCAGAATTCTGACGCGTTAAAGTTGGGGGATGTACGCAGACATTGTTCTTACAAAACAATGCTTCACCATCCTGATAAATAGTACGACGTTCATCCTGGCTGCCGTCGCCGAGGATGTAATTGCTCGCTTTCCTGAGAATATTCGGAAGCGGCATCTTCGTCGGCTAACGAATCTCCCCCGTTTCGGCGCATGGACTTCTTTCGTTTTTATTAGATGTCTTACCTTTTCTTTATTTTCTTCTCTTCCTTTATCCTTATCTTATTTCTCATTTTTGTTTAACAAATCGATCACAAGTAACTTGTTTGAGATGTGCTCGAATGCGGCACAAAAAAATGTTCTTCTGATCTATTATACGGAGGAGACGCATTTCAATCTTTTTTTTTTCTTTCACCCTTAATTATTATTTTCTTCGTGAACGTTCTTTCCCGAAGATTATTCCTTCGAAAAAAAAAGTCATAGAATCGTCGTAAGATCGGTTTTTATATCGATGACGAATTCTTCTTTCAATGGAAAATCTTGTTAAATTCTGAAAAATATGAAGAAAAAAAAAAGTAAGATAGATGTATTTAAAATAAGATTCGGAGGCGTCTCGATGCAATAAACTAAACTAAACACAAAGGTGGTGAGTTTCAGTTCAGTTCGCGCCATGCGCGGTGAGAACTAGGAAGAACCGCGAGGTATTCGTGATTTCTAAATAGGACACTTTTCCGGCACGATAAAAGGCTTGACACACGTTGACCTCAATCCATTATGCAACATTCTAACTTCTGTCTCTCAAATCAATTGCTATGCTTACCAAATATTAAATACCTAAAACATCATATTACAACGTCAAATTTTCATTCATCTATAATTTATTTCAAATTTTGAAAAAAGATGATATATATATATATATATATTTCGAGCAATCGAAATTCGAATAGTGCGTCTTTTATTCGTACGATGATTGGACATTGATCGATTAATTCGGTCAATTGCGATTATCGAATGGATATCATCTCATTGAAACGTTTGCTTTTATAGAATCGATGAATTTTCTATGCATAAATTAATAGAGAAAAAAAGAGTGTATTTTCGATCAAATTTACATCGATAAAAAATTATTTCAGCTAACAATTAAATCAATTTTGATATATTTTATAATTATTAGTCGTGTTATATGATCGAGGAATTTAATTTTTATTTATTTGATCAGTATTTTTTAATAATTAATGATAAGTATTTTATTAAATAAATATAATCAGTATGCATCAATATTTTGTTCAGTATAAATAATTAAGTGTCAGGATTGCGTCAGAGTTACGTCATTTATATTACGTACTGATATTTTATTATAAATATTCCCCGTTTATTTAAAATATTGACCCAATAAATGGCAATCAGGGAATTTTAAATGAATTGCGATAAAATAAACTTATTATGGCGTCAGAAAATAAAACAACATTTTTTCTTTGCTATCAGATAAATGGAAATGCCTGTTGTGTGAATAAATTATAAATAATATCGATCATTTTAATATGTCTACTGGAAATATCTTTGATGTTGTTCGTTAAGAGAAATGTTTAGAGATGCATATTTTAGATGCATGGATAGTAGTAAAATATCTACAAGGTGTTCGTGAAGTCAGTATTAATTTTATTTTTTTTAATCATTTATTTTTCTTAAGAATCTGTTTGACTTCAATCAATATGTACAAAATTACATGTAGAATTAAATAGAATATGGTGCAATGGATGTAATAATTTTTCGTTAAAAACAAATGAAGAAAAAAAGATAAAAAGAGATAAAAATTCATATGTATAATAAACGTTTTCGTAAGTTATTATCTTTTAACCATATTTTAATGGAAAAAATTCGTGCAAAATCGTTTATTTGTTCGCATTCATATTATAAGCAATTATCATATATGTACATGTACCTGGTCTTTTTGATAAAGCAGTTCAGAAAAAGCGTCTATACAGAGGTTCACCTGGATCTTATGAAATTGAAATACGTTCCTTGTTGAGAAACGTTCAATTGCAAGCGACGAATTATGTATGTCCAAATCAAAGGTCAATAATGATTACAAAGAACGAATTCAATAATACACAAAATATTTTTGTGTAGAAAAATCACGTTTACTTAGAGACATCATGTATATATCATATGTAAAAACACCGACGCTATACATACATATACAAAGAAAGATTTTTTTCGGTAAACACAGAGAGAGCGAGAGAGCGAGAAAGAGAGATAGAGAGATAGAGAGATAGAGAGAGAGAGAGAGAGAGAGAGAGAGAGAGAGAGAGAGAGAGAGAGAGAGAGAGAGAGAGAGAGAGCGCAAAATGATCACTGTCGATGAGTTATAAACATAGCACAGTCCATACGTACTCCATCACTTGTTCATGATATATAGGTAGCGTCGCGACGCCTCAGCTGCTCTTCCAAGAACAAGCAGAAAAGTATCGACTTGATCTCGTAAAGACGGCGTTACAACGGAACGTAAAACGTGTTTTGCCACATGCAAAGCGTCGCGCTGCTTCTCTCTTATCCAGGATCAATATTTTCATCTGATCGCGAAACCTGCGTGTTTTGCCCTACTACCCGAGCTATCGACATATCGTTCTCGTTACACCTCCGCTTGCTTTTTTTATTGATCTTCGAACTTTACCCACTCATTCGTTTCACCTTCTCTTCGTTCCTCCACTCTGCGTTTTCTTTAACTTCCATTTCTCAAGAGTGTCTGTTTTTCGTGTGTATGATTTTTTGTCCTATATTAAAAGATCGGTTTGCTTGATTTCTCTAATCAATCGTTTTTATATTAGACATGACTCAATAGTTACATTAAATTACCGAATAATGAGTATAATATTTAATAGGAATAAATAAATAATATTATTGTATTAATTACTATTGGTAAATAAATAAAAAATAATTAAAACCGATTAATTGGATTTTATCCTGAATATCTTCAGTGATGCTTTTTACACAGTTTACAGTATCTAACTGTATTCTAATGTACTTCGTAATTAAATATTATTTTATGATCTTTATCAAGAACTACTCCAGATTTAGGTCCACGTTTTAAATAGGATATTGTAGAGTATGCTGAAAAATGAAAATCTTCTTGCAGGTAGCCATTTATCAGTAAATGTCCTATTATAGCTTCTCCTGTCTCCCTAGAAAAGGTTGGAGTAGGCACTTTGGCAACTCTTAATAACGATGCTCCTTTACCAAACCAAGCATCTATTAGCTTTAATGCTGTTAATCTTGTCTCATTTTGGATGGCTTTTGTAATAATTTCATACAAATGTCTACAATATGGTGCTATGTTGAATTCCTTCTTTTCCTTGGGTTTCCGACAATGGTCACACATTTGAGTACAATCCTTAGTTTCCCAATTTTCTTCGAAATGTTTAGCGATAAGGCTACGTCTACAAGAGTTTTGATCCAAACAATATTCTAACATTTTATACAGATTTTGCAAGCCAACCTTATCTTGAAATACCATAGTACTTAACCTGAACACATCAGGTAATCTATACAAGACAATACATGCTGATTTTTTACCATCTCTACCAGCTCTTCCACTTTCTTGATAAAAATTTTCCATAGATTTAGAAATACAATGGTGTATGACAAAACGAACATCTGGTTTATCTATACCCAATCCGAAAGCAATTGTAGCTATTACAGCTTGGTATTTACCAGAGATCCATTTAGCATATACTTCAGATCTATAATCTGCCTCTAACATTGCATGATAACATCCCACTTTTAATTGTAAACTACGTAAGTCCGTTGTTAATTGTTCTGCATCTTTAATAGTAGTTGTATAAATTATACCAGATTTATCTTTGAACCTATTTTTTAATAAATTTTCTATCATTGCTAGACAGGTATCCTTATCTGCTGGTTTACGACGTACTTCATAGAACAAATTTGGTCTGTTAAATGGAGCTCTCAAAACTAGGCAGCCTTGAATATCTAACATTTTCTGTACATCCAAAATAATCTTAGCTGGTGCTGTTGCGGTAAGACCAAGAACTGGTATACCTGGAAACATAGATTTTAAAATTCCAAGAAAATTATAATCTGGTCTGAAATCATGTCCCCATTGACTACAACAGTGTATTTCATCTATTGCAAAACGATCTAATTTTTTTAATTCGTATGCTTTTTGTAACTTGCTCATAAAACGATTTGATTTTGCCATATATTCTGGCGTAACATAAATTAATTTAAGATCAGATTTTTTATCTATTAGGGAATTCATTATCGTTTTAACATTTTCTTTATTTGCCTTTGCATGCAACATTAAAGCTTTCACATTAAGTTTGTGCAGTCCATGTAACTGATCTTCCATTAATGATAATAAAGGAGAAATTACTATAGTAATGCCTTTACTAATTACAGCCGGCAATTGATAACACAAACTTTTGCCACCACCTGTAGGCATAATTAAAATAACATCTTCATTAGATAAGGTTGCATTCATGGTTGGTAATTGTAAAGCTCGCATGTTTTGTATCTTAAAAACATCTTGTAACGTTTTCTTTAGATTTTTGGACCAACTGAAATTTTCCTCATCCCAATTCTTTTTTGATACAGACAAGCTTTTTTTCAATAGTGCGTCATCGCGTAATTTTTCTTTACGTTGGATTAACACATTTTTACGATCTTCAAGTTTCTGTAATTCAGTTTCTATTTTCCGTAATTCGTAATCAATAGCAGCTATTTCATCTTCTTCAGTAACTGCAAAATAAATAAATAAGTGATGAGATATTAATAAAAGAGATAGAATCATAGAAAAATTTCTTTTGTTATCCCTTTCTTATTTTTTGTATTGTTAATAGTATTTACAAAAGATAATAAAAAATAAACAAACAAATAAAAAATAAACAAACAAATAATAAAAAATAAACAAACAAATAAAAATTGGAAGAACGCACCTTCGTTATGATCGTCAATTTTAATTACATCTTTCGAACTACATTCAGACATCATAAATAATTTTAATTATTTACTATAGTTTATTAGTGATAAGTTATAAAAAGTAGATAAAATTATCGACGAAAAATTTCACGATATATATGTCACGCGCGCATGGACGCAACGTGTCCATATATTTTGTATTATTTTAAGAGCAACCTAACCTAAGAGACGAATAGTGCCGGTATTGTATACACCCTTTGTCTGGTGTGATCAGCTGATTTTTAGTAATACATTCTTATCAGGCAAGTAACCTTATAGTTACGTCGAACTCTTTGCTTTAAATTAATAACACTTAACTTAATTGAGCGTTAGTGCGTTAGTTTAAAAACGATCGAGAAATTGAAAATTTTAGAAAAACAAAAAAAATAAGGAAAAAAAGAAATGTTTAATGTATTTAATGCGGCACTTCGTGCGTGCCCTACTTGGCTCGAAAATCAACTCGTTTCTGTGTACTTCAGGGGTATTAAAATTTTTGATATAATCATATTGTAAAGTTTTACTACTTTGACTGCTTGTCAAATAACTTCGTTTCTTATCAAAGTAAAGACTTAAATATTAAGTAAAATTGCATGTCTTTGTATGTCTCGCTTCAATACTTCTATTATATTTCTAACGATAAATTGAGGTGCATTTTCTATTCAGCTTTACTAATTTGCTAATAGACATAGATTTTTGATAGTTTATTTTATATGTTTTTTATATTATAATAATAATTCTCCTTGATTACATTTACATTGATATCTATCAACAGTGATTTGGGCCAAGTATATATATATTGCATGTAATGTGCAATAAATTTGGAGAATATTATACTTATGCATGGTATCTTCTAGTAAATAATTAATTTTAATAAAATATTAAAAGAGAATATAACAAATATTTTTATATTATTAGCACGAAGTATTACTACAAATGGTTTTCATAGTACTACATTGTTAATAGAGCAACCAGATATGAAGGTCCAAATATTACCTGCACTACAAGATAACTATATGTACCTTGTATGTATATTACTTTTTCTTATTAATTAGAGTTAGATATTATTAGTCTTATACTTAATTTGAGATTTATAATTTTAAAAGATTATTGATGAGAAATCCAAAGATGCTGCCATAGTAGATCCTGTTGATCCAGATCTAGTTGCTTCCGCAGTTAAAGACAATAATGTCAATCTTACAAAGATTTTAACAACTCATCATCATTGGGATCACGCTGGAGGCAATGAGAAAATGGTTAAAAAATTTGAAAATTTACAAGTATATGGTGGAGATGATAGAGTAGGAGCTCTTAATTGCAAAGTACAACATAATGATACCTTTAATATTGGAAATTTAAATGTTCAATGTCTTGCAACACCATGTCACACAACTGGACATATTTGTTATTATATAACAGGAGAAGGAGATACTCCAGCAGTGTTCACTGGTAAAATATTTTAAATATTTAGATATAGGATATATGTAGTTTCATATGAATATACTGATGACAAAATTTATGATTAGGTGATACATTATTTGTGGGTGGTTGTGGTAGATTTTTTGAAGGAACTGCTGAGCAGATGTATAAGGCACTTATTGACATTCTGGGTAAATTACCCAATGAGACGGTAAGATGATCATTATTAATTTGTCAAGAAAAATATAAAATATAATATAATGAAAATGGATATATATATTGTGTGTTATAGAAGGTATATTGTGGACATGAATACACTGGTACTAATTTGAAATTTGGTATTCTTGTTGAACCAAACAATGAAGCTATTCGTCAAAAGATGAAATGGGCTTATTCACAGCGTGCAAAGAATTGCCCAACTATTCCTAGCACAATAGAAAATGAAAAATTAACCAATCCATTTATGCGTGTGCATGAACAATCTGTCATGGAACATGCTAAAGAAAATGATCCTATAAAAACAATGGCATATCTGCGAAGGAAGAAGGACAATTTTAAGCCATAATATACTTCCTAAAATATTGTTTTCTTGTTGCTTCCAATAATTTTACATAGATTTATACATATGGATTACTATTTACTAAAGGAAATGATCCTATAAAAACAATGGCATATCTATGAAGGAAAAAGGACAATTTTAAGGCGTAATATACTTTCTAAAATATTGTTTTCTTATTGCTTCTAATAATTTTACATAGATTTATATATATCGATATTATTTAGTAAAGGAATAAAGGGGTCGAACAGGGTTTGTGTTTTTATATATAATATTATATTTGAATATGCTGTACAATTACATATAGTCATAGATACAAACGCACAATTACAGATAATATATATACAATGGAAATTTATTAAAGTAAATACTACGTTGTATTTAAAGACATTTGACTTGGTGCATCTTCTGTTTTTTTATTGTAAATTTGCATTTCTGCAACATACTTTTCTTTAGAGCGCTCATACATGTCGTAATATACCTAGAAAAATAATATAACAACATTATAAAATCTATAAAGAAAGGCAGAAGAATTCGTAAGAATACCTTTTTATCTTCAGAGCTAAGCGACTTCCATGTAGTCGCTAATTGTCTAGTTAATTCTTGTTTACTTGGTTCTGGTTCACCAGCCAGCCTTTCCATTACACGAGGTCTTTGTTCTTGACAAAATTGAAAGAAAGGATTTGCAGGTCGTTTAGGTGCATTAGGATCTGTTTTTGCACCTTTCCTTTTGGTGCCTTTTTTTGGTTTATCTTCCTTAGAATTATTTGGCATAGCTTTTGTTCCTTTCTCTTGTTTCAAAGTTGCTTGGAATACACTGTTTTCCTCTAGAACACCCATAGGAGCTTCACGCCAACGATCTCCATGTTGATCCAATCGATCAATTAAAAATCTGTGTAGCGTAAAACGTATATATATATATATGTGTATATATGGTATATATATATATGTGTATATATGGTATATATATGTTTATATATATATATGTATATATATATGTATATATATATGTATATATATACATATATATATATATGTATATATATATATATGTATATATATATATATGTATATATATATACATATATATATATATAAATACTGTCTTACAAAGAAAACTAAGGATTGTATAGCTTTACAGCTTAACCTATAACACTAACTTTTTTTCCTTTCTCGTCCGTTTAAGCAACTTCCTTATTCTTTGAATACGAAAGACTAACCTCTCATTTTCCTAGAATGCATACAACACGATGAGTTAAAAACATTCCATGTAAACACAACAATAATACAGCACGTTATAACAACATATTAACCTGTTGCAAGATCTCACATCTATCCAGTAACAGTTGATATTTTCTTTTATAAACATCAAATTCTTCAGGCTCTGCGTCGTATTCGGACTCGTCTGACATTATAAATGTACTTTACAACAAAGTATAAATTATGTTTTTTCTACATTTTAACCACACCATCGATAACTCTTTAGCGCGTTTAATTTACACGATAGATTTGTAAACTTAGAGATGACGCCACTAAAGTCGCATCTCTAGCGACTCGGTAATCCCTACTATATCGACATGTTTTCAAGATGGCATCATAAGTGTGTAAGAATGAGGAAGCATTAATTAGTTTCGTAGAATAATTCCAAATTTTATTCAAATTATTTCTCATATATTTGATAGAAGTAAAATTTACTCGACAACATTGGTAATACAATGATCTATTTGAGGTATTAATAATTGGACAGATTAAAAAAAAGAAAATTAGTTTTTTAACTTTATTTTCCTTTTCACGATTGGTTGTCAAGAAAAAGAAAAACTGAATAATATATCAAAGAATTAATAATTTTGAACATACTCATGCCATCGAATAAAGTAAACGATGTAATTTTACTTCTTCATAATTTTACTTTATTATCTTTATTAGAATCATAGGAATTTTACTCGATCGATAACATCCTATAATATTATCAGTTACAAGCTATGATTAGATGCTATAAAACATTTTCTCATTAATTAATGTCATAAAAAAAATGATCACATGTTATAAAACTGGGTGGTTTCCCGCTTCGGAACAAAATACCACGTGATGTTGATTTAAATGAAATCAGGAATCAGCATCAAATGCTTTCAATTATTTTTCTCTACAGTTACGAAGAGAAAAAATGAGTCGGAGAAATCGACGTTTTTTAAAAAAGAATGAAAAATATTCGATAAAGATACAAAACGATAGCGTAGGTTTGTGAACGCTAATCATATCGTTCTTATGCTTTGCGAGTCGACTAATCATAGCAGTTAAAAGAAGGGTTGGCTTGATGCGCATGCGCTTGTGAAAGCGAACTCACCCTCGCCCAGTGAGAGTGGGGAAAGCGAGAGCGTAGAGAAAAGAGATAGAGAACGTAAATGAAAGGAGTGAGAGAGTAAGTAAGAGAAAGAGAGAAAGAGAGAGAGAGCGAGAGGGAGAGAAGAGAGAAGAAAGAGAGAAGAGAGAGTAATAGAAGGAAATAGAAGAGAGGGAGAACGTGCGAGAAGGGGAAGACGGGAGCAACGGCGAAGAAAACGCATATCAGCGTCGCGTTCGGTGTGGCCTTAACGCCTTTCGTCTCGACTCACGTTTTCTCTCCCTTCGCTTTCGGTATTCTTAAGCGTTATTTTCCTCCCTCTCTTTAACCCTCTTGGTCATTCCAATCTCACTCTTGTCTCTCAGGAACGTCTTCGTTTTTCTACTCGTTCATCTTCGTCTATTTCCGTCCGTTCGTCCATTGGTCTATTGAAGACAGCAAGATAGATAGATAGAGATAGAAAGAGAGATTGAGATAAAGGTAGAGAGAGATAGAGATAGAAATAGAGAGAGAGAGAGAGAGAGAAAGAGGAGAGAGAGAGAGAGAGAAAAGAGAGGACTAGTAGTCGCTACATTTCTGAAAAGCATACCCTTTGTTTATCGGTGTCCGTAATTCACCCTCTTGTTCGTCGTTCATTTTCGGGTGTCATCGCCTTCTTTCGCTTGTGTCTCCTTTATATTTCTCTGTTTTTTTTTCCACGTTCATAACTCCTCGTTCCCGCGCCCGTGTACGATGCAGTGTGTCGCAGTTTTTTAGCATTCGCTTTGGAGCACCAAAGACGACCTTGGGTAAGTGGAAGTTGTATGTGTCGTGCATATGTATGTAAGTGTGTGTGTGTGTGATTGTATACACGTGTATCTACATACATCATTTGTATCGGGTATATGCACTCTCTGCGGAAACGTAGAGGTTAAAAATACTTGTCGTTGGATGGAGAGGGAGGGAAAGAGAGAGAGAGAGAGAGAAAGAAAAAGAGAGAGAGGGAGAGAGAATGCTTGCTTGCTCCGAGTTTAGTTCTGTTATTAATGCTTGAATATTTGGTTATCCGAATATTTGTTTAACTCTTGCTCAACGAATGTCGAATCATTTTGATCCAACTGTTGCAATGATCGCTTTATCTGTTACATATAATATATGTATTATTATTTCTTTGAGATAAACAATTCGGACTTAGCTGTAGCGAGGATTGAGAAAACATTCCAGGAAGGATACTTATGACAGTACAAATTATAGGAACAGATAAGAAGTGGGTCAAAATGACATTTCGGGCATTCGTACCTGAGTATCCAGACTTACAATTGAATATACGTAAAGGCCAAGGACACATGTGTATGTGTATATGGTGTAAAGGACAAACAGATTACATATTCGAAACGGAAATCCTTTGTGGTTGTTAAATATCAGTGTAAATATGTGAAAGAAAATGAAACAGATAAAATTATAATAAATATTTTCACCGTTTTTTGTTTCTCACACGATCGATAACTAATGATTATTGATGATAGAGATTAAGCTTTCTCTTAATGACCAACCAACATCAGGGAGCCAGATATTTTATGACATCTATTGATGACAAAGCTATTAATATCATCTTACAATATAAATTTTTCGAATGCATTTATCGCAACCTTTCGTGAAATTATTCTTTCTTCATAATTAACAATCCTGTGTTTCTTCTAATACTTTACGCAATGATGTATTCTCATAAAGTATTTAATCATTAAGAGCCCTTCTCCTCCTGCTAGTCCAATGTTACTAGGGGTGGTTTTTTTCCTTCCAGTTTGTCGTGAGGTTATTTACGATAATTTAAAAAAAAACAATTTCGTTTAAGATGGAACATTTCCCAGAAAGATGTTCCTCTACCATTTAAAAAACATAATAATATGAAACATTATAAACAAATAACATCCTAGACGTTTTTGTATGTTAATATACTCGGATTTAGGTCCGAATATCCGAATATTCAGATCTGGATTTAAGCTCAGATTTTAAGTTATAACGAGTAATTTGAGTACTCAGATATTCATTCCGATAAAAAGAGCACTCATTTTTTTTTGCTCTTTTTTATTATTTTTATCTCTCTTCCATCCTTATGGTTTCACATAGATACACGCGTCGTAGTGACGTTTTTTGTCGACAAAAGGGGAGAGAAAGAGAGAGAGAGGCAAGAAGAAGAGAAGGAGAAGGTCGAGGAAGAAAGGGAAGAAGCTATGCGGATCGTGTGGAAAGGAAAGCTTTTCTCCTTCGACGAAGAGGGAAGCCTCTCGCGGATCAATAGCGGCCGTTGCGGTCGGCACGATCAGCTGATTGGCCTACTGCTAATTCTGTTTACAAGTACTTGCCGGTGCGTGTATGGATGATGTGTTCTGTGCCAGAGTACATGCAGAGATTGGAACGCGGAACACGGAACGAGAAATAGAGAACGAACGAGATCGGCCGATCTCACGAGGCGCGCTTTTCGTTTGTTCGTTCGTTGGATTCATCGAATTCAAAATTTAATAAAAAGTCTCACAAACATCGTTATTTCTCTTTTCATTCGTAAAATTTAAATATTATTAAACGTTTTAAAATCATAAGAGAGACTTTTTTATAAACTTCGTCATTTAAAAAATCCAATATAAAATCGATGAAGCTTTACAAACAGGCTTTCGAATAAATACGGATTATTCGTTCGGTCAAGGAACTTTCGTCATTTTTATAGTTTCTCATTTTGTTTTTTGTAATTGAGTATTATCAATTTGAATTTTAAATTTATAGCGATTCGTGTTTTGATTATCTTTGTTCGGCCTTTAATAGTCGAACGATTAAAGTAGATTAAAGGGGAAGGGAAAGAGAAAGAAAGAAAGAAAGAGAGAGAGAGAGAGAGAGAAAAAGAGGGAGAGAGAGAGAAGCTTTCCATGGATCAATAGTGTTCATTGCGGTTATGGCAACGAAATCAGCTGATCAGACTTTGTTAATTTGACTTATGAATTTTACGCTATGTGTGTAACATGTGAAAAATCAGAATATATGTCGATGTTATATCGCAAAGATAGGCAAGTTTAACAGTTTTGAGAGCCAATGTTCGCATATTTGGAAGAGCCAAAAACAGAAAAGGTTTATATTTAATATGAAAGATATTTGAAGCATTTTTTTTTTAATGCTTTTATTAAAAAATATCGTCTTCTAATTGTTAGAATCATTATTATTTCTTACATTTTTAAACAGTTTTGTTATTTTTTTCTAACTAGAAAAAATTTATAAAAAGAAATTATATATTTTTTTTTAAACAAAAAAGAGTTCTTTATATATATATATATATATTTTTTTTTTTTTAAGAAAAAAAAAATTCTTTATATACATATATTTTTTTTTATATTTATTTTATATTTAATATTCAGAAAACAATTTATAAGACATTCTTGTATTGAAAAATTGATCATTGAACAAAGAGTTGGAGAGAATACGTCGATCGAGTAACACTTTAGTTTATATTATATTAGTTTATAGTGATCATTATTCATATTGCTTATATCATTTTGATCACATATTACATTACATAATATATTTTCAATCGACAACGTGTTACAGTTTTACAACAACGATCAGTACAACAAAAGTATTCGTCTTATTAAAAATTGAATAATAATTAGAATAAATATATGATTATTTAAGAATAAAAAATTCATGAAATCATAGACGTAATAATATCACCGTTCACGGGAAAGAAAAGAGAGCTATCGCGGTGTTTTTATTCTTATCGATCGCGACCCGTGGAAACTATGTAGGATGAATACAAATGTGGGAATCCTGTTGAATATTCTTCTATCGAAAGTATTGCCTCGTA